>NC_060153.1:9833208-9838916 GCF_021292245.1 Micropterus dolomieu | reverse complement strand
AAAACAACAAAAAGAGAGAAAACATCCCTTTACAGTTCAAATGATGAATCGATTAGCGGGTCGACAGAAAATTTATCACCTGTTAATCAATCAACAGCAACTATTTTGACAAACTGTTAATCTTTCAAGCTGGGGAAGTCAATTTATTGCAGCATTGTTATATTTGTTGAAATTCTCTTTACACGACGACAGCAATCAATAAATCAAATGCTCTGGCCGTCGCATGACTATAATAAGTACGGCAAATTATTTAATTCAGCTGGCCTACCTGTCTACCTACCTACCTGCACGCACTCTGTCCGTGCAGTCATTTGGGTGGATGCCTGAAGGGAGGGGGTGGGATTTTCTTTAGTTGGATACTTACAAAATCTCACTGTCTCTTGCTCTCTCCAACATTGCCTTCCCCAACTTTAAGTATTTTTAAGTCAAATTTGGGCTTTTAACTGTGGGCTGGAAACATGTGGCAAAATACTCAGTTTTTCACATGGTTTCTTGCTACTAGATGTTTTAAATTATAGTGTAGTGTATCTTTAATTGATAAAAAAAAAACAAGTACATCAGTATTAAATTTGCTCACTCAGCATAGTTATCATGTTCAATGTAAATTTTGTACAACTAAAACACAAACCGGGGCATCAAGGTGGACCCCAGTCTTTCTTCCAGTCTTTCCTTTTCCTGTCACTTTGCTATTGCAATCTGTCTGATAAAGTCATACAATGCCTAAAAATCATGTTCTTGTGAGAGTTAAGTCCAACCTTTTTCAGATAAATATGCATATTAAATCAATGAACAGTTCAACATCCAGAGACAAGTCTGTTAGTGATAGGCCAAAAGCTGGCATTTTGAGCACTCACGAGGCCTGCATAATCCAATGTATTTTTCTATTAATATAAATTCCATCTAAAAGAACATTACTGGCTAAGATAACCATGTGTATGAGACCGTACTCTGCATGGAATAATAGAATTATACATGACTTTTGATATTGGCATTATATATCGGCCATAGGCTGCCCTGTTATCTAAATATCGTCCATTAAAAAAACTCATATCAGTCGACCACTAAAGTCAGCTGTACTCACTCACCTGAGCAGATTCATCATAGTTGGGGTCCCGAACATCAGGCTCCTCATCTTCATAAACCATCCCAGCAGCTCCCCAAACTCCTTTGCCACCTGCCCCACCTGCACACAACCAACAGACAAACCATAAAAGGTGTACAATTATGTGCAAAAGCTACCACCACAAAACACATTTTGTGCTGTTAATGAAAAGCACTGCATGCAGCACATTTCCAAACAAACTAACTGTTCAACAACGAATGTTTCTACCAGTGCAATCTGCCAGTTGAGGTGATCCGTCAGCTGTTTATTTACATCGAAACCCTGTATGTTCATTGTTAACTGGTCATCAAGAAAAGAGGAATACCATGTCTATACCAAGTGCTCCGGTAAAAAGCTGAACTTTCTCGGGCAAGAGAAAATGTTCCTCTCTGCCTCAAAGCAGCAGCCAGGCATAGTGCCTGTGGCTGCTCCCCTTCTCTGTTTACGTAAAACGTTGTGTGGCAGCTTCTAGCACACACCAGCATAGCAGTTTACCTTTTTTTGGCAGGCCTCTGCCTTTTCCCGTCCTGGATTTGCGGTCATTGGTGTTGACTTTGCCCTTTGGACTGTTTGGGTCAGTTCCTGCCATATCTCCTGACTCAGAGAAGGACTCGCTGGTGGAGTTGCGAGATGAGGACTTGCGCAGGCGACGCTTGGCTTTGGCTTTGAGCCGAGCCTCGTGGAGTGCCTTCTCCTGAGGTGTCCAGTTACCGTTCACCTCCGCTTCGTTCAGCACGTCTTCGTCACCGCTGTACGGATGGTTAGCCTCTGCCAGGTTGTGGTCAAAAGAGAACATCCCTGTGGTCAGAAAATCAGAACAGTTGATGGCCATTAATGATACAGTTTTGCCACAATAAGACAACAACAAATATTGCTTTTTGTCAAAGGATTTTTGTAAAATCCTGTGCGAGTCACTGGAGAGTACAAGTAAACTGTATGGTATAACAGTAAGTGGACATAACAGCTTTCCTCCTTCAACATGACAATTCCACCATGCACAATGAGGGCTGCACACAGAAATGTTTCTGGTGTAGAAGAACATGACTGGCTGGTCATAATATGTGAATCTCTAATAGAGATAAGCTAATTTCTGTATCCAAACTAATATTACTACAACTACTAATGAATAGCTGATTTCAGAGAAACGGCACTTTTACAACTGCAGTAAAAAAATAAATAAATAAATAAAAAAAACCCAACTTACTGGCGCAGCTATGAACATAAACTGAGGCTGCAAACTAAACAAGGTTCATATTGTAAGTTTCTGCCACGGATTAATTCGTTGGTCGGTGAAAACACATGAAAATGTTCTGCATATTATTACTGTACATGAGGAAATGGGACTCCAGGATTTGACTAACGTGAGAGACACTACGTAGTTTAACCTGCCGATATTGGTCGTCTTAAGATTCATCTGCACTGCAAAGCACTGCAGATTATCTCGGGTGTGGTCAGCAAACTGCATGAACACCTTTACACTACAGCAACGCCGGCTCAGGGGAGTGTGAAAACAATGATTTCTAACTGCGTGTGCGACAGCCACCTCCGTACGTGGCACAAGCCAAAGGTCACATAACACCCACAACATAACATGAGAAGATGGCAGCACAAATTCACACATAGATTCTTGTGACACTCACCAGCTCTATCAGCATGCATAAGGTGGGTCAAAGTGTCAAGCAACTTAATATACTACTCTCCTGTGGGTGTAAAGAAACTGCTGTATTTATAAAAAAAAAAAAATACTCTGGCAAGGTTGTGTCTTCTATGTTTGGAGGGAGACAACAACAACAACAAGTGGGACTGGAGTGCTCCTGCAGGCGAGGGTGGGCACAAAGGGGAACACATGCTGGAGAAATGCTGACACCCGATTTTTCTTCATCCTCTCGCGATCTGTCCGCAGCTGCTGGAGTGAACCTGACTACATATGGCATGGTTGGGGACATGACTGGTCACATGACAGGGCTGTAGGGGAGAAGGAAAGCAGGAGGAGGAGGAGGAATGTCTGTGGGGGTAATGAATACTTAAAAGTCGTTATGCATGGCCCCAAATGGCAGTTTGAGGAGTTAAGGCACTCTAGATTACAGGACATGTAGAAAACACAGAGAGGGGGAGGGGGAAATGTCCAAGTCATAACAGCAGCAGCCTGCATGCTGCAAAAGTAGCCAACTACAGCAATTATACTTCTGGTGCAGGGAAAACATGCAGCCTACTTTAACAACAAGGTATTCAAGAGCTCTAAAAAGTTAGATTTTTGTAGAGATTAGTCAGCTCAGATGGGTAAATAATAAATGAAAAGGAAGCACCCTGATACCTCCCTGAATTAACCTGTTGCATTAAAAGCAGCACCACACCCTTGGGCTTAGAAATCTGTAAACAGATGACCATGTGTCATCTTCTCCTGCTCCTCCTCTTCCTTCCCACATGTAGGCCATAGGACCTGCGCCAACGCAGTAAATTAGGAACTAACCAATGGTGGTGTGCCAAATACACGAAAGGCCAACTGGAATAGAGCAGGGGAAAAAATGGGAAGGCAGAGAAAGTCAGAGCCGTTTGCCAAGACAAGACTTTCAAAACAAGCTAAACAAAAATTGCAGCCAAGCCTTTTTCAACACGACAGAGATTGTGCATCTCTGTAATGCAGGGCCTGTCTGCAACTACTAAAGAAGTTTTAAGGTTTACTCTACAAAAGGTAGGTATGTGTGTCACTGTCAGAGCCCTGCACAAAAAAGCTGCAGCAACAAACTCCCCCTGCTAGCTTTAACCCTGCACGCCTACCGGAGCACAACAATATGAACAAACACTGCCATGATGGTTTTCAAAACCGCCCCCACAGTTAAAAACACACAGCCAGATGCAGGCCAACAGTGGCACCCCTGCCCTGCACGCTGTGGGGGAGCTTTCCACAGCCAGCAAGCCTGAGGAGCAGCGTTGAGGCGTTTAGTTTCAGGTATCCACACAGTAGCAGTGTTTATGAATGAGAAGGTGGTCAGCGGAGAAGAGATCTCACATTCCTCCCAAGGGACAGACCTACATTTCCATGACTGTAAATGTACATGCAACTGTAGCTATGCAGTATTAGAGTTAGGGTTCACCTTTGGGATAATATGTCAAATGCTGCAATATTTTGATAGCGCCCCTCCACTCAAAAACACTTATTTGTACTTCGCTGGCATGTGCAAAATGATGTAAGTGCAGTAGCGTTGGGCCGATAGACAATGCCATCATCCACTGGCGATGGCTGACAGACATCGTGATTGTAAAACCCCGCACCCCCCAGCAAAAAATAATCTCAAATTTTCACATTATACCACCCTGTGAAACCAGGTTTTAATGACCACGAATATTCTTATTATGATTTTTGCCTCGGAATTCTCTTCTCCCCATACTCTGACACACTCATCTCAGGTAAACACCCCTTTGCACATGCGACATCACAGCTGTGTCCACAGAGTAGATGTCGTTTGACCCATATTAAGCTAGGTAATTTTTTGTGTGAAATAAAACAAAAAAACTAAAGACATTCTTATTCAAAACATGTGGTGTGGCTTTAAAGAAAGCAACACATCATGTGAAATGTTGAAAAAAATCCCTGTGCATCTTAGGAAATACTTACTGCCAGTAACTTACGTACTATATTAACATTTAATGACATTTGGTGTCAACTGTTTATAGCAAGAAGGCAGCACAGACCAACAGATTTGTCTGTTTGCACGCAAGGACTGGGACAGACGCAGTACATTAAAAGGACAGCTTTATGTAGTTTCAATATTTGCTTGTGATGCCTTTATATACTTCCTCCCTTTCTTCATTCCTCTCACTTTAATATGTGAATTAAATAAAAAGGTTGACTGGGTCAAATCTGCTAAAAAGATTTCTCTGTCAACCCATGCACTCAAAACATGAGCAAAAACATGTGTGATGTCCTCTAGGCTCAAACAAGCATCTGCACAATGATATAGGGGGACAAAAAGAAAAAAAAGCCTTACCACCTCCTGTGGCGATTATCTTTCAGAGGAGAAGAGGGTGTGGATGTCCCAGAGGTTTAACGGTCACTTCATGAAAGGAGACTCATGCGGAATTTGACTTAAAAGCACGCCTCAGACACATCGCCTAAACTTCATGTACATATGGTGACTTGTGTTTAAATATACAACAGTAAAAACGAAAGCTGAGGAACTGGCCACACAAGCTCCACAAATAATAAGTACTAGGGTGCCCACGTGTGAAGCACTATTATGTCTCTTGTTTTATTAATGCAGAGAGAGGAGATATAACAACTTCATTTACTAGAGACTTGTGCAATTTTGATGACTGCGCCTCTTGTAACAGCTGCAGAGCAACAACACGGATAAAGTGCATACAAAAGATTAGAGCTACTCAGATAAGCAGTTAAGAGTCTGATAACGTGTTTTCTCGTTTTTAATAATCACCTCCACTGATGCACTGTAAAGCACTGCTTTGCACGCGTGGTTGGTTCAGTTTCCAAACTTATGAACTAATGCAAACGGATGGAGTGTGTATTGCAAACATGTTTTTATGAATGTATGTGGGTAGGGCGAGTGCGGGGGGGGGGGGGGGGAAAAAAAGAAGAGAGGGCAAGAAC
>NC_060153.1:9820458-9833188 GCF_021292245.1 Micropterus dolomieu | reverse complement strand
TATGGGGGGGGGGGGGGGGGGGGGGGGGGGGGGGGGGGGGGGGGGTAACAAAAGAAGAGAGGGCAAGAACATAACATAATGTGTACTCAGCAGGCCACAAAGAGATCTGGCTTGACATTTAAGGCAGTTGTATTTCTCCAAGGAGTTCTCACAGGTGGGTGCTCTACACAGGCTTTCATTCGGCACCTATAGGGTGCTTTCCGCAGCACAGACCTGCTCCGTGTTCCTCCATAAACTTGCCCACGTCAAACTGATCATTTGTGCTGAAACATTCATTGATAAGTCACTTATTCCACTGACATAAAATGAATCAATTCCTCATTTTGTCCAAATACCACAAATGCATCCTCCCTTTTTAAAACACATCAGACAACAACAAGTAGAGTTATTTTTTCAGGAATTTTCTTCTAATGGCAAAAGAAAGTATTATAGTCCCATGGACAAAGCTGCATCATGGCAAAACTTCATAACTTTAAATACTCATGGAGACATGGGCGCTACTTGCACAGGCTACTGTATGCCAGAACCATGTACCTACCTGTCAGGTGTTTTGTTGTGCATGGAGATGTAATAAAAGTAAATATTAATAGCACAAACAAACAAACCTGACATGCAAGCAAATTCCATCTTCTAGTTGAGATGCAGTGCGAGAGCTCATAAGCTGGTAACTGGCCTGTGTTGAGATTACTTTGTACACTTCTATTTCCTTCCTGCCGGTCAGACAAGCAATTTTAAGACATTTTATGCTCAGGTGATTTGGCTGATAAATTAATAATAAAATGTAATAACTGGTTATGACCCAGTAACAGGGAGGTTGGATAAAAATTGTGTGCTACACCATGCAAGTTTCACATAGTCCCCATACTGTTGTGCATCCATACTCAGCATCCTGAATGACCCACAATGATGGAGGAGTTTGTTTCCCCCTTTTTGTCCAGCAGACAATAGAGTCTTTGACCGTGTGTGTGTGTGTGTGTGTGTCCAACTCATCAACAGAGGCTGCTCAATCAAGCATGGCTAGATCTTCCTTGACCAAAAAAAAGGCCAGTCAAGTTCATGTAGAAAAGCTCATCTGTGCACTGAGTCACCTGCTGCTTTTGCACGCATACACACACACACACACACACACACACAACCATAACACTAGTAATACCATGTGGTGTCTCCCATGCACTGATATACCTGTGTATCTGTGTGTGTTTTCAGGCAAATACAAATCAAGGTGTTAATGTTTGCGGTTAAATGCCTACAACACATGCGCAATCTCAGTTTTGTCCTGGACTGGTTACAGTGCCAGCAGCACATTTCTACTACTTATGTAACCTTTAAATACACAACAACGCAGAGATGGTGTAATGCTTTCCTATTGGCCCTTATAGCAGGCTATACATGTCGACGTCATCGCCAGGCTGAGAAAGGAAAGCAGGGAACCCAATGTGCTGGGCTACAAGCTCAAGTATCAATCAAAAAAGCCACTGTGCAATGATTAAAATCGTTCAAAACACTGCTACGCATTGACGACGCGTGCATGATAGAGACATAAGTTGAACATCTTTGATAGTTCAAATTTGCATTTCTCAACGATTAAACAGACAACGGCTGTGTTTTGCAAGCATTTGCTTATCACAAAATATAATTTCATGCAGGAAAGGGGCGTGTAACATTATCTGCACTGCGTCTGAATAACGGTTAAGATACCCCAGGCTGGCACACAAAGTGTTGACACTCAAGTATTAGCTTGGCGATTGAGGAACCAGAACATCCTGTATTGATGTGTCCAAGAAAACTAAAAAAAAAAAAAAAAAAAAATCAGGAACCAAAAGTGTTCAGTCTTATTTATGCATGTAAACATCGAAAAAAAAAGGCTAAGAAAGGTATGTGTATAAGAAAGTAAAAAATCCCTCAGCAGCCGCGCTTGGGTGTGTATGCCATGGATGTATTAAGAGTGTGTGCAAACAACGACTTGTCAAAGCGGAAGTAAGCGTTGTGGCCTCGTCCAATCAGAAACGCGAAAGGGTTAAATGCAAGAACAACAACAACAAAAACACCGTTTGAAAGCTCCTATAAGGCTTAACAAATGCAAATGGAGTTCGGTTATAACTGCAGCATTTTTAGTGCAAAGCTCCGTCCGTGTGCAGTGGTTGTTACACCAGCGTTAGGTGTGTGTGTGTGTGTGTGTGTGTGTGTGTGTCTGGTGGTGTTAACAGAGCACATGGTGGAGCATGACTAGCGCTGCAGCCCATCCCATGCCTGGACAATGGATCAAGGAGAGCACGCCTGAAGGCCCGGCGGTAGCTCCCTGACACTTTGCACAGACCTAGGCTACATAAAGCAAAGCTGAATTCATCCACTCACCGTCGGCTTCTGGAGCGTTGGACCACGTATCCACTTCAGTCGCCATGACGCTCAAACGCTCGATTTAAAAAAATCCCCACGGTGCACTCGTACTGTCGAGCAAGCTGCAACAAATTCCCACAAAACTGCTAGCCAGACGTCGGCACAACAAGCTGTTTAGTTTAAAAAAGTGTTTTGACAAGTGGCACGTGATGTAGAGAGAAAATCGGGAGTCCTGGCCTTCTTTTTTTCGTGCTACACGGTGTCAGCCGAAGACAACACACAAAAAAATATGAAATTGAATCACAAAAAGGCCAGAAATGCTACAGAGTGAAGGGGGTGAAGCGCAAAGGTTTCGCGCTCTTCTCAGCGTTTACGGCTGGGAAGAGTTCAATAACAAACGCTTAAGGGGGGCGAGAGTGAACTAGTCGGAGTGCATTTCAAACAAACAGCCTGGAAGATAAACAAAGTCTGTTTTTAACTTTGCAGGACCGAGCCGAGCAGAATCACGTGGGCAAAACTCGGATGGGGAGTGGTCAGTAGAGGGGGTGGGTGCTGGTCCACTCTGACCAATCACAGCAGGGGAAAAAAGCTGTCTACCGTAAGATCTAGAATATGCTATATGAAATAAATGTTATGTAGTTGATTTTACTAATAAAGATTTTTTTAGATCAAATTGTGTCAAGTACAGGTGGCTGCTGAATGAATGGAAAACTGAGTATTTACTTCAATCCATCATTCTGGGCTTTTCTGCAGTTTCTCATCAACACTGGACCTGTGTGCTCTGTTGGCCTTAATCAATACTGCAATACACCTTTGTGGATTTTATATATGACAGTGAATAATTTATGTGTGATTTTAGTGGCCTAAGGGTTTGCCATATCCCTAGTTTGTATCTACACTGAACAAAATTATAAACGCAGCACTTTTGTTTTTGCCCCCATTCATCATGAGCTGAATTCAAAGATCTAAGACTTTCTCTATGTACACTAAAGGCCTACTTCTCTCAAATACTGTTCACAAATCTGTCACAATCTATGTTAGTGAGCACTTCTCCTTTGCCGAGATAATCCAGACAGCATGGGTATTACACAGGTGTGTTCACTGTATTGGGGGAGGTCCGGAAACCAGTCAGTATCTGGTGTGAGCACCATTTGCCTCACGCAATGCAACACATCTCCTTCACATAGAGTTGATCAGGTTGTTCATTGTGGCCTGTGGAATCATGGTCCACTCCTCTTCAGTGGCTGTGCGAAGTTGCAGTCAGGTTGAGACCCCGACGAGGACGACGAGCATGCAGATGAGCTTCCCTGAGACAGTTCCTGACGGTTTGTGCAGAAATTCTCTGGTTATGCAAACCAATTATTGCAGCAGCTGTACCAGTGGCTGGTCTCAGATAATCTTTGGAGGTGAAGATGCTGGATTTGGAGGTCCTGGGCTGGTGTGCACCTAAGGCACATCTGTGCATTACCCATGCTGTCTGATCGGCATCTTGATATGCCACACCTGTGAGGTGGATTATCTTGGCAAAGGAGAAGTTCTCACTAACACAGATTTTGACAGATTTGTCAACAGTATTTGAGAGAAATAGGCGTTTTGTGTACATAGAGAAAGTCTTAGATCTTTCAGTTCAGCTCATGATGAATGGGAGCAAAAAACAAAGTGTTGCGTTTATAATTTCGTTCAGTGTAGTTTCTGTATGTTGTTACAAGTAAATCCCCATCTCTCTGTCTCATTTCCAGTCAGCTCACTATGGTCACTAATAAAGGCTAACATGGCCCAAAAATAAAAATAAAATAAAATAAAAGAAGGGTAAAAAAAAATAAAATAAAACATTTTACTTAATTTCAAGGGAGACATAAAAAAACCTTCAATCCACTGTGAAGTATTTTTATCATCCAAATTCACACCACCAGATGGTGCTGAGACAGCAGTGTAAGCTATCTCTTGACTCAAATGGCTGCAAAATATTTGACACTCACACTTCAATGTTGCCATACTATCCATGTTTTTACACTATTTGCTGAATTGTTTTATCCCCTCAACAGGAACTACTGGTTCTTCTTTCCATCTCCTTCAAAATACAAAGTCTTGGCACACATTAACATATCAGGTTTGTCATAGTTGAGTGAGGGGAACAATGCCAACCGACAGGTCTTGTCAAAGCATATGGCAGTGGTTGATTTTATTATACAAGCATGTATTACAACTACATGCCGTCAATTTTCTCATATTGCATGTTGTGATTCTCACTGCTGATGCAAAGATTTCACACTAATTTCTCTTGTGGTTTTCTCTTGAGAAGAAGACGCTTTCAGATACCTGGTGATTCATTCTGAGTCACAGTGACAGCTACTCATGAGTTGGTGTTTTTTTTAGCTCATTCCCTGCTTAAATACATTTGTGCACATGCTGTATTTCAAAGCAGACTATTGTGTGTAAACCAGGCAATTCAACTATAGATGTGTATAATGTTTACAAAAGTACACACGTGTATTTAGTAGCACTTGTTAGCATTTATTTTGACACAAAATCCACAGTTGTTGAATAAAGTAGCGCAGTCTGTGTCCAGCTTGGTAGAATCCCAATGAGCATCAATGAATAAAAAAACTCAAATGGAAGAAACCTAAATACAACCCCACCTTCTGGAAAAAGCACCAGGATCTGTGCAACAAAACAAATATTTAAAAATGTGAGGGCATCTCATTGTTTGGATTTTTACATCGGAGTATGCATCACAAACCTCTATGCTATACACCAAGATCAACTTGATATTCATGATGACATAAAAATGTTTGGATATTTATATAGACAAATATCATGTTAACAAATACCAATAACAATCAAGTTTGGCCTCATAATAAGTAACACCACAACAGCACGGCTGACAATAACTCTCTCACACATGCGCACAACACACTGAAAAGAGCTGCAGGTAGAATTGCACAAGGATACCCTCAAAGAACACCACATTTTGTAGTAATATTAATCTGAACTATTCCACATACAATCACATACAGATACTTCTATAAATCCTGCTGCCTCGAAGCTGCAGGAGTAAAAGCAGAATACTTTGTTTCAAACAGTCTCGGGTTATCCTGAATCAGCAGGGTTTCTGATGTTTTGTTTTTTTTCCTGGCAAATGAGTTCAGCCGTATCAATGTGGGCTCTGTGTTGTTGTTTTTTTCAATTCTTCAATTATTGGCATTACAAAATAAAGTCAGTACAAATATAGAGTAAATACTATCTTGATAAGGAGAAGTAAACAGTCCTTTGCAGTCAAAACTCAGCGAGGTAACAGTCTTATATCAGGCCTTGGCCTTCTGTGGCAATGAGGGTAGAGTTTGGGCATTTTGTCTGTACATACTAGCTGCTGACAAGGCAAAAGAAAAAACTGGTTCTATATACACTAAACTCAGATCAGTTTGGCTTTAATGTAAAATCAGAGTTGGGGTCAAACTAGCCCCTGTCCTGGCCTCTTGCGTGTTACCATTACATGCATGATTCACTTAGCTAAACATATTATTTTCTGAAAAAGAAAACACTTTCAAAATCCTCAAGGATTATCCTAACTGTGTAGATATTTGGCCCGCTGTATGATAAAAAAAAAGTTTTCGATCTATTCCTTATGTTTCAAATTTATTTCCTGTGTATATTTCCTTTTTTCAACATTAAACATCATGAATACAACTATGTCCAACCTAAAACATACTACAAATTCTTAAAGACCAGATTCAGAATAACTATATAGATTTTCAAACAAAACCACAAATATTCTAAAAGTAAGGACAACCAATTTGAGTACTATGTGCTGTCTAATACTGGAGAAATCAGAATAAATGATGATTGAATAATCAATCTTGCCTTCTTTTCCAGGCTTGTGAGATAAAGTTAGTACATTTAAACACGTCAAAACAGCCATTCCAGTGTTTTTATTATTTGTATACCAGAACCATTTTATGGAAAATTGATAATCAGAAATCCTCATAGTATGCACAATACAAAATAAAACGGGACTCACTTCCCCCAAAATCACACAGCTCAGGTTTTCCTCCCGAATATTAGGACATATGTTATTCCAAACTACCAGAAACTTGAGAAATGGCTTAAAAGTCTTTTACATTACGCAGCGGAAGGATGTCGTCGCCTCTCAGTTGGACGGAAGAGTCTTTGAGGAATCTAAAAGTACCTTTAGAACAGCGTGTTGTGTGGTTCGTTTGGGTTTTTCTCAAAGATCATCAGGTATTTATTTTTCAGAAACAGGGATGCTGAGCTCTGTGACCTCAACATAATGCTAATACATGAGAGGCACAAACTGGGGCTAAGGTAAAAACCAGATAATCTGAGTTTGCACTTGGGAGAAACCTTCAAGCAAAGGCATTTCAAATGCAGTGTTAAGTGTTATGTACAATCAAGGGCCTCTGCCCAGCACAGCTCACGGATCAGATATAAAGAGGTAAAATGTCTTTTTCACAACAGTTAATTTCCTATCAACCAGCATTAACTAGAGTAAGGAAAAAGTGTGAATACTATTGCTAAATACTATTTTTACAAGTCTCACATATGTACTGTGTATATTTTATAAAGAGACTGCTAAGCACTGATAGAAAATGTTTGGACCATTTGATGTACGACTATACACAATTTACAGAAATCACACGCACTCACATAGCAGCAGTAAACAAAAGAATGCCTAACAGAAAGTCTATTTTCATCTAGGCACCATATAATTTCATAAACATACATCAGCTAGAACTAATAACAAAATAACAACTGTCCATTATTTAGCCAAAAAAATGTACAGTAGCCAAAAGGCTTTTATATTGATATGTTCAGAGGATGAACGGTGAGTTGAAAGCTTTGCCTTCAGGCATTAGACAATAAAGTCGGCTTTGCACGGAGCTAAGGACACAACAAAGTGCCCTCTAGTCAATTAACTATAGAGACATCAGTCTTATAATAATTACAGCAAGACAAACATGTACAAAAATGTGATTTGAGACATTCTTTCTTTCTATATCTTGTTCTATGCTTCAGCACATTATGTACTCACAATTAATTACAAGAGAGTACATGTGTGCTTTCACACTACTAACACCAGGATCATCTTGACACAATCCTAGGAAGTACAGAGTGTCAATCAAGGGTATCAACCTCTAGTGACAGACACTGTCTAACTGGATGTCAACTGACAAATTATTTTACATACAAAAAACGGCTCAACCAAAATTCATTTAGAGAAAAGCAGTCCAACCCTCAGAAGTGACTACAAGTTTAGCCACAGCAATAATAAAAGAGGCATTATTCTGACTCTGACTCTAAACCCTCACTTCCTATATTTACACCTCTGATATATATTCTGATATTTCCCAAGCATTACTTGACTCAGGCAGACATTACACTGGGCACTTCATTTCAAAGTGTCATCTCAAAGCCCACACCTGGCAGACTGTATTGCCTTGATGCCCTTTTGGACACTTTTCCAGAGGTTTTCAGTCAAGCATCATGCTATAAAAAGATCCCCGTAAACAATTTAAATATATATATTTTTGTTGCGATGCATAACCTTTTACATTCATTATCAGTGATGAGAACAGGCCTAAAGTTTCTGCCTTGTAAAAGCTCAACAGTCCGTCCATGGAGGAATCAGATTTACATTGCCTTGCACGACCAACCAGGAACATGTTCAAACACGTTAAATCCAACGTCAGTAAATTAAACAGTATAATCATGTAACAGTCCAAAACATATAATCATAATACCATTGTAAAGCTTTGCCACCCACACATTTTAAAATCAATGTTTGCATCCCCTTTTCCTTTAGGGAGCAAGCTAAGAGACAAAGTATAAAACACACACTTACTGAATCAGTCATAATAGTTGCCTTCACTCATTATTTCCTCTGATAAACAGGGGGAAGTAGGCTGGTGAAACCAAACACTTCACCCCACAAAAAAAAGATCACATATGATTCATATGTTCTATGATTGTGGTCCTCTTCAAAAGTTAGAAAGTAAATTAAATAAATTAAGATCATATAAAGTGATCCAGACACAATTTGTTAAAGCTGTCTTTTGGAAATTAATTGTTCAGTGATATCAATTCATATACTCCTAGAATATGTATATATTTCAATTCAAGAAGACGTCGTTCCATTTTTTTAGACGGTGATTGAGCTGCCTGGGATGATTTGAGTAATATGCTATATCAGGCAGTGGTTCCCACCCATTTTGCTGCGTGATCTCTTACAATGAAAGAATATTTTTTTGCGACCCTCTCATACATTGCATATGTCAAGACGTTGTGAGCAGTCCCACCAAAGATTGATTTTCGCTTCTCGAGTTAAAACTATCCATAATTTCACATAAAAAGCAAAGATTAGGGAGTCATCAGAAAATTAGCATAGACTTAATTTAACAGGATGATGTTTCTCTTCTTTCTTATACTGTTAATCATCACATGTTCCCTTTATTTTATCTTGTGAACCCTTGGTGGGGTCCCGATCCCCAGGTTGGGAACCACTGACTATTAGGGATTTTATTTCAAAGAGCTAAAATAGCATGTTAGCAAGTAAACGGCAGAGGGATAAGGGATGTTGACACAGAGCCATTAGTAAAATGGATTTGGTTAGCATGTTGGGACATTGAGACAGAGAAAGAGCAATTCATTTTCACATCACTTTGGAGAAAAAGATATGCCTTTTCCCAAACCACAAATGAATTAACTACAAAATAGGACTTTGAGGTGTCGGATTCTCTCATTTGAAATAGAATACAGAGAAAACAAGAGGATCCATTGCTCATCCTGCCCCTCTGCTTGCAACCATTACAGTAAGACTTTTCTTCGGTGATTCAACTTTTTACCTACTAGTCTTGATCTATGAGGACGCCATCAAGCATCAACATCTCACTTTATCCACTCGTCTTACTACATCTCACTGGCTGTCTGCTTATGAGGACTCCACAAGGATGATGGCCTCGCCTGTCTTCAGGGTAATACTGGCGGATGAGGAGACGTCGCCCAGCCGTGGTGAGTGAACAGTGGCCTTCGCTCGGCCGGGACAGTCCACGCTGTCATGCAGCACGTCTGCCCTCTCCCCTTCCTTCACAGCCTCTCTCCCTCCTTTACCAAAATGCCCCATCTGCAGTTCCTCTTCCTCTTGCTCCCCTCTCTTCATGTGGCAGCGACATACCTCGATGCCCGAGTCACCCGTTAGCCGTCGATGCCGGAAATGATCCTCCTCCTCGTCTTCCTCCTCCTCCTCCTCCTCTTCTTTTTCTTGCTTTTGCTCCTCTTTGTTGTTGCAATGTGTGACATTTGAGGAGAAGAGAGCCTGTTTAGGGGGAGACAGAGTGGTTCTGGGGGTTGGACCACAAGGCGAGGCCTCTTCTTCTTTCTGAACAGCCACAGCTCCAAGTGGGTCTGAGAGGACGAGAGGACGGACTTGACCGGGAGGAAAGGAAGATAACAGAATGAGGGGAGAAAGTGGGAGGCGAGAAGGGTGTGAAGAGTGAGAGTGTAAAGGAAGAGAGAGTGGTGGATCCGGAGGTGAGAGTCTTTCACTGCCGTTAGAGGACCGTCTTTGTACGGGTATGACATCTGGAGTGACCGCAGGTATGACATCAGGCGGAATTTGTGATGGAGGTGGCGGGGAAGGCGTCGGTGTGAAGTAGGCCCCAACCCTTGGCATGACAGCACAGTCGCCCCCTGCTTCACTGGGTGTGGAGATGTGGCTGCTGTCATACGTCTCGTCCGTCACCTGGACAGAGAAGGAGGTGCTGGAGGGTGAGGTGAGGGAGCACGACTCGCAGGAGCAGCTGGTGTAGTTGTCAGAGCTCTGGGAAGAAGTCAGGCCAATGGTACCAGGGCCGGGGCCCAGATAGGGAGGGCACGGGTGACGGTGGTGGTGATGATGGGAGTAAGAGGAGCTAGGACCCCCCATGGCACCTCCCTGCAGGGCGAAGATGGAGCTGTACGGAGGAGGAGGGGTGCTGGGCTGCGCCGCCACCTCCTCATAGGAGGGCAACTTGAAGGAAGCCAGAAAGCCTTTGACAAAAGGAATTTCGCAAATCAGCTCATATGTGGAGTCTGCTAGTGACTTGTTATGGGATAAAATTGAAATCCAGCATTCTATATTTTTCTTATTGTAAATAAATCACATTAAAAGACCAAAATTAACAATGAATTCAACATACTAACAAGTAAAGCCTGATACAGCCTGTCCTCTGTGCTATAGACCTCCTCTGTTCAAAAACCATGAGCCACACCACTGCACTGCCACATGTTATTACAATTACCATGGACATTGTAGTTTATTTTGGGCCAATAGTCCCCAACAAATGCAATATATACTATTTGTTTGAGTAAAGTTTGTTAAAAACTACAGTGCCCAGCTGTTCTATGAATTTAGCCTTTTTTGAAATTGAAACTATGTATTTGTGATCCGTTCTGAAAGATTTACTGTACGTCCTAAGTAAGAACCAATGAGTTTGGAGACATAGACAGTCTGAAAGTACTGGGAGATGGGCAAACACACTGGTTTTGATCTTTTTAAATGGGATTTGTCAACACAAATTATTCTGTTTTATATTCACTGTTAGTGTGTTTAAATTCTGTTTCCTCAGAAGAACAGCAGTTCTGGAAAATTTCAAGACATAAAACACTATTTTTAACTGTATTCAAGACTCAAGCATGACTTTCAGCATTCTCAGACTCTGTAGCTCCCCTGACAGTAAATGCACACAACAAACGTACTGAGGTCCAGCATTGAGGAAGGGTAGTTGCAGGCTCCGTTATAGGCGATCAGATTGATCTCCCTCTGTCTCTGCTGCTGTTGGATCCTCAGCTTTGCCCGGCGGTGGCGGTAAGCACAGAAACAGCTGAAGAGGATCAGCACCGTCCACAGCAGCCAGAACCCTGCAGACAACAGGAAATTAACTCAACATGACTCTAACTTTCAACATTATGAAAACCAACATTAGAGTTCCCCTTTGAGGGAACTCGAACTGCGTCGGTGACGACACTATGGGAACGCCTCTGGGCGTGGCAGGGCTGAACTATGAATGAAACTACTCCAATCCTATTGGTGTTACTAGAACGGTAGTGTGTGACGGCGTAACCGGAGGGGTATATAAGCACGCCGGCACAGGACACATTTCTATTCAGCAGGCACTCTGGCTATGTTTGGAAACTCCATCATCCTACCTGGAGTCGAGACGAAGCAGATCATGTCGAAGCGATTCTGACAGTGTGTCTCTCCCTGTCAGCGCTTCATCACGGAAGGTGATACCCATGGGATGGGTAGTTGTCGCACGCCCAGGCAGGTCTCGAGGGGGCTGCTTGCGACCATTGCGAGGCCCTGCCCCTGAGGGTGCTGAGGTCTCGAGCGGCTCTCTTTCTAGAGGATGGTCGGATGCACTCCGCCCGTGGCACAGGCCCCGCGGTCGCTGAGGCGTCGCGGCGGCTCCGATCCTGGGGATCGCAACGCGAGATCGCCGACATCGCCGACATCACCCCCGCGTCGGCCCTTACCATTTTTTCTGGATCTACACAACCAGTTGTGTAGATCGTAGAACAAACCCTTCTCTGCACGGCTGTCTACGTCCCCCCGGCTGGACTACGGCAACGTGAGGCCTACACGGCAGCGGGTCGAGCTGGTGCTAGCCTGCACACGATGGCTGTCTTGCAGGCATACCAGGCCGATCTCCTTCGGGACTGTGACGTAGGGACTACATTCAGTCTCGGCGGGCCCGGGGGAAGAGGTCCTGAGACTTCGAGAGAGGTCGATCGAGATCCCCTCTCTCATGGTGGCTCCAGCAACAGGCGTTGTTTCCCCCACCGCTTCAGCGCTCGGGACGCCACCAGCAGGCCCTCACCGGTCTGCCCGCCCGGGCACAGTAGTGGATGGCTACAGGCTGCAATTCCGGGTTCGGCCTAGCACTCTCTCCCCGCACGTTCACCAAATGCATGGATGCAGCTCTGGCCCCGTTGAGGCTCCAGAGCATCCGCATACTGAACTACATCAACGACTGGCTCGTCTGGCTTGGTTTGGGATATTTTGTCCCATTACAAATCAATAATGTTTCACATCACTGCTGTCCATTTTCCAAAGCATACAGTAAGATTCTAGACCTATTTTCTAGCATTGTTTCATTTAATTTATTTATGTAGGAGGTAATTCATTACAGCAAAGTATTAGCTAGTTCTGTTTTTTGCAATTAGTGCAGCATATTGTAAAAAAACATACTCTTCCAGTTCGCATATTCAAGGAAAGCTCATGAATGCAGTGGTTTGTATTAGCCTACAGCTGTAGGACTGGTGGATAAATCCTTTGATGTCAACTTAAGGATTTACTTAACTCTTAACTTTTGTAAATGCCCAATGTTATATGATCTAA
>NC_060153.1:9768505-9820438 GCF_021292245.1 Micropterus dolomieu | reverse complement strand
CCCAGATTCTGCGGGATGGTCGGGACTGCAGTACACGCAGAAAAGAGCCAGGTGTTGGGACAGAAAGTCCGCTCTCTGCTAAGGAAAGGGGCCATATAACTCATTTCCCCGCCAGTCAGAGAAGCCGGCTTCTACAGCCGATACTTCTTGGTTCCCAAGAAGGACGGAGGATTGCGTCCAATTTTGGATCTGCGGTCCCTGAACCAATCTCTGAGGAGATTTAGGTTCAGGATACTTACCATCCCTGCCATCATCAGTCACATCCAATCCGAGGATTGGTTTGTCACAATCGATCTGCAAGACGCTTATTTCCATATCCCCAATCCGTCCCTCTCACAGGAAGTTCCTGAGGTTCGCTTTCGGGGCACGGTTTACCAGTATCGGGTTCTTCCGTTCGGCCTAGCACTCTCTCCCCGCACGTTCACCAAATGCATGGTTGCAGCTGTGGCCCCGTTGAGGCTCCAGGGCATCCGCATACTGAACTACATCAACGACTGGCTCGTCTGGCTTGGTTTGGGATATTTTGTCCCATTACAAATCAATAATGTTTCACATCACTGCTGTCCATTTTCCAAAGCATACAGTAAGATTCTAGACCTATTTTCTAGCATTGTTTCATTTAATTTATTTATGTAGGAGGTAATTCATTACAGCAAAGTATTAGCTAGTTCTGTTTTTTGCAATTAGTGCAGCATATTGTAAAAAAACATACTCTTCCAGTTCGCATATTCAAGGAAAGCTCATGAATGCAGTGGTTTGTATTCGCCTACAGCTGTAGGACTGGTGGATAAATCCTTTGATGTCAACTTAAGGATTTACTTAACTCTTAACTTTTGTAAATGCCCAATGTTATATGATCTAACCTGATCTGAAGAAAAATGTGCAGTTTTAGATGTCATTTCAAAGTTATTTTATAAGATCTAATGAGCAGATCCAACTAGATAGCCTAAAACAGTTGTTGTGCTTCCAAGTGTTTATTTAAATCTTTGACCATGACAGTATTTTGGTTTTGAGTTTAGTTTGAGTTTTTGAGTTAAAAGTGAAGAAATGACACAACAACAACAACAACGAAAGGTAATGTGCAGGGAGGTTTAAGTCCAAAAAGGGCTTTTCCTCAGGTCACAGTCTAAAGTGGAGAAAAAGTCAGTCAGTGAACTCACACCAGAGCTCGTAATAGTAGGTACAGCATCCTGTCTCTCCGCAGCAGTGCCCTGTTTCACACAGGTAACCCGGATTGTTGTTTACCCCGGGACAGTACTTGGAGCTGACAATTGGTCGGCTACCAGAACCCCCATGATGCTTCACCACCTAGAGGACAAAACACAGCATCATATATCACCATAGGGAAAATAACTGTATATAATTGTATTCTTATTCAGAGTCACAGTCAGTGCTTGAAGTGGGCCGGTATTCACTGGAACGTATACCAGCACTTCTATATTTTACTCTTTGGAGTACCGGGACTTTTTATTACGCACAAGCACTTCTCACAAGCTGCCCATACACTTTTCTACCCTCTCCACCGGCGGAGACCGAGTACGGAGTGACGATACATACGCATACATGTGTACAACATGTGAATGGGGAGTACTGGTCACAGTGCTGACAAATTAATGCTGGTAACCCTGGAGTGCGGGTTTGGTGGGCCCAGACTGCATAAGGCAATCTGGAAAATATTAAAATCGAGAAAGTCCCTAGTTTTATGTATAGAGGATGGTTGTAACATTTTTTTAAAGAAGTGTTCCAACCCACCCCACCCCTGTCAGCCAAAGTTTAGCTAGCTGTATTACCATAGTTGTTTGAAATTAGAAAGGAACAAATGCATCACATGTTGCCTGAGAAACTATATTTCAGTCTAATATAAGTCAAACAATTCTATGTGCAATAGTATAGATACTAAACAAAGAATAGTCTAGGTCAAAAACCAATCTCTATATATTCTGAATGCATACCTATTTACCTCTTTCCAGGATTGATAAGCACCATGCATGATCGGGGAGGAAGTAGGTAAATACTGAAATGATCACTTAACTCCTATCTTATCTCTACTTGGTGGAACTCTCCCCATTTTACAACCATTCCCGGTCTCCCCTACTAAAACAGTAAAGTGGTGGGCCATAAAATCAAACGATGAGCTGAAAGATGCTAAAAGGCTTCGCAGTGGGTGATAATTCTCTTTGGGTTCCTCGTTATGAGTGACCCCTTTCACATTACACATTGTTGTTACTATAAAAGCATTGATTAGTGCAGCTTTAAGATTATTTTGTAAGATGACAGCATGCCTATTGGCAGCTACAGGTTAAGGTTAAATTTCTAAATTTCACACCCTATTTACTGTGCGCATGTCAGCCTCCTGAGAAACGGCCACCTAAAATGAGAAATGAAAGGACCTCTGAATTTTAAAAGTTACATCTGAATCATTAGCAAGTCGGTGTGAAGGAGAGAAACAAGTGCACAACAACTAAACCCAGACATCAAATGTTAAATGTTTGACACTTTATAAAAAGTTGAGATGAGCTCAAGCACTTCAGCAAAAAAATAAACGCAATAATAATGCAGTGAAACGTTGCTAAATCTGTTATGTACATAGTTACGACACAAAAATGCCAACAAATAATTATGCATTGCCATAGCAACCACTGTGGTTACGCTTGGAGGCCTTTTCTACTCACATGGACAATGATTTGTATTATCGAGTGGTATGAAATGTTTAGTGGTGGTTGAAGGTCGAGCTACCTACCGTAGCAGATTCTGTCCCGTCCAGCCCCTGCAGGGACACGGTCATCTGGTAAGACAAAGAGGTACAATGGTTAAGATGGAGCAGTAGCGAGAGAGAGTAATGATACGATATAATGACAATGATAAACTGACAGTAGGTCGGCTACCAGAAACCCCATAATGCTTCACCACCTAGAGGACAAAACACAGCATTCGACTTCGTAAATCCTTAGTCAGGGACAGCCTTAGCATCATATATCACCATAGGGAAAATAACTGTATAAAGGGGTTCCAATCTACCCCATTACACAACCATGAACAGTGGCCTCCACCAACTCCTGGGGGAAATTTCTGGCTCTTTAACTGGTAAATGCTCACCTATGTTCACTAGTTAGTTTCTAAATGTGTATGTCTGTTGTTTGGTGATGTGCAGGTTGTGTACAGTGGGTTTATTAGAGTTTTTTGTTGAGCAAAGCTTCCTGCTGCGGCTATAAACAGTTGATATGAGCCTGAAACTGTAGTAAAACAGTAAAGTGGTGGGCCATAAAATCAAACGATGAGCTGAAAGATGCTAAAAGGCTTCGCAGTGGGTGATAATTCTCTCTGGGTTCCTCGTTATGAGTGACCCCTTTCACATTACACATTGTTGTTACTATAAAAGCATTGATTAGTGCAGCTTTAAGATTATTTTGTAAGATGACAGCATGCCTATTGGCAGCTACAGGTTAAGGTTAAATTTCTAAATTTCACACCCTATTTACTGTGCGCATGTCAGCCTCCTGAGAAACGGCCACCTAAAATGAGAAATGAAAGGACCTCTGAATTTTAAAAGTTACATCTGAATCATTAGCAAGTCGGTGTGAAGGAGAGAAACAAGTGCACAACAACTAAACCCAGACATCAAATGTTAAATGTTTGACACTTCATAAAAAGTCGAGATGAGCTCAAGCACTTCAGCAAAAAAATAAACGCAATAATAATACAGTGAAAGGTTACAAAATCTGTTATGTACATAGTTAAGACACATGAGACTGAAAAGTGCCAACAAATAATTATGCATTGCCATAGCAACCACTGTGGTTACGCTTGGAGGCCTTTTCTACTCACATGGACAATGATTTGTATTATCGAGTGGTATGAAATGTTTAGTGGTGGTTGAAGGTCGAGCTACCTACCGTAGCAGATTCTGTCCCGTCCAGCCCCTGCAGGGACATGGTCATCTGGTAAGACAAAGAGGTACAATGGTTAAGATGGAGCAGTAGTGAGAGAGAGAGTAATGATACGATATAAATGGCAATGATAAACAAAAGATCTGCACTACATGTTTTAAAGGCTCATGCTTCACAAAAAAACAAATTACACTGTTGTTATTCTAGTAATCAAGCATGTCAAGAAAAGGCCACTACAGGCCTATTTTCCAGACTGGCCTACACTCCTGGCTATTCAAGGAGATGGAAAGGTCAATGGGTTTTTAACAAAACCCATTTCTCCTCTGTGGGCCGAGATAGCAGACAAAAGGCACCAATTCCCGGACACACTCTTAATACCTTGTGTGCTCTCTCCCTTTCTATTTCCTCATATCTTTCAAAAACGCATGCATGCAAAAGGTACCTCTCTAAAACTGTGGTGAATTAAAACAGTCAAAGGGTTGAAACTACAAATTATCATTACTGATTTGTCTGCTGATTATTATTTTTTTTTTGGTTAACACTTCTGTTTAGTCTACAAAATGTCAGAAAAATAGAGAAGAACGTCCATCATGCATTTCTAAAGCTCAAGGTGACATGTTCAAATTCCTTCTTTTGTCAGAGCAACACTCTAAAACCCAAAGAGCCTTATTTTACAATGACTAAAAAAAACAAACAGAAAGTTCTAACATTTGAGAAGCTGGAATCAGCAAATGTTAAGCATTTTTCCTTGATAAATGAATTCATTGATGAATCAGCTATTGAAATTAATTATTTTTCTGTTGATCTGCTAATTGACAAAGCACTCTAACACTAAAGCAGTCACATTTTAAAAGACTATCACTTTCCTCATAAGATTTTAATTGTAACATCTCAGCAGGTAAACCTACAACCATCACACAGGCTGACCTACCTACCTACTGTATGAGGATGGATCCTAGGACATAGGCACTATTAGTGAATGAGAATATAATGATTTGTGTCCAAATATTATCTGCAGTGGAAATGAATACTATATGTGCTATTATGCTACCCAAATGCTGTAAAGGTGCAGATTTAAAATTCTCTGTGTCACTCATGCCTCTGCAAATGTCATTCAGGTCCTCAGTGAGTAAAAGGAAAAAATGCCTGCATGTGTGCTGTGGGACGTGGGGCCACTGTCAACAACAATGTGGAGACACTGGGAGCTCACTGCCTTGTTGCACACCCGACCTTAAGCCATGTAAATGAGACCTCTTTTGTTAACAACTGGCTGCTGGTTATGTACTCGGGATTGGGAACAACGTTGGCCCTAGACAGCATTGTGTGTATGTACATGCCTGCACAGCCATTTACAAGTTCAGAATTAAAACTACTGTCTATTTACAAAGTGCAAAATGAGTGAGCCAAAATTCAAGAAGCAGCTAACACCACACACCGCCCCAAGGGTGTACAAATGACAATAGTAGCTATTACTTAGTCTAGAGACCTTCATATGTACTGTAGAATATCATATACAACTGTGCATACTATACACTTCTTCAACACCTGATGCATGCAGGGATTTTATATTGCATAACAAAACATTATAAGAGCAATGTCTAACCATGGACATACAGGCAGAGCATGAGACAGATAACTCCAAACACCAAACATGTATCAGGCTGCATGCAGCACTGTATGGCCATGGACACATGATCTTCACAGGCAGTGCTATTATATGGCTAGAAACTAGCACTGATACAATCATTAATAATCAAATCTTGTTGTAAAAGCCAGACAAAAACTTTTAAACTGGCAAAATTCTCATTTCAAGATTCAAGACAATGTTATTTGCTATTTGTTATTTTTCATCTACTTGGCTATTACTACTTCGAGATAAATAAGAAATCCTGCAAACTGTTTATTTCTGATTTGTGCAGACCACTAAATATTGTGCAACACTACCCGACATATAAGTCATGCTGCATATCCAACTGTCAAATATAACCACAGGTGGTTAATAAGTAAGCTTCTATACCGTTGTGAAAGTCAGAGTCGAGTGGGGAAATTTACTGGCGTCAGTGATGTCAAGCTGAGTTCCTGTGGTAAGCCAGCCACATGGCACTGAGTACACGCAGACTTCCCCAGAGACCACAGACTAGCCACAAATTATTTCCACCCATGGGGTTCCGGAGTTCTCCATAGCATCGCCACACACACACACGCACACACACACACACACAAACACACACACTCACGCACCGACATCCATCCTAGATGACATGACACCTGTGACATGTCACTTTGTGTGTGTCTGACTGTGGGTCATGGATGGTTCGAGCCTTTCTCTTCAACCTGAAAACCCATAAATAAACAAGTAAAGACAAAATCAAGTGGAGGCTGACTGTGAAAGGCAGCAGGATGTAAGACAACCATCAAAATTCTGTAAGCCGCCACAACAATACCACTGAGTCAAATATATTTCAGCTAGTGCTTCAGTTGGCAACCATAAATTGAGAACATACACACAAAACGTGTCACTGTGTAATGTAGACAACAAGACCATGACCAATGATGTTAAATTATAAAACTGACATGATTATTGGTTAAGATGCGATTATGGTGAGGATAAGGCCTATGAAAAAATCAAGACATATAAAGACAGACACACATCTTATATGACGACATGGACCAAGTTCTTCAAACAAACACAAATGCCAAGAAATTGACACACTCTTAGACCAAAACAACATATACTAGGGAAAAAAACTCAAGTTACACACTGTCCTTTTTTTCTTTCTTGATGAAAAAGTATACGTACATTGTAAATCTGGTTCAACCTCCTTTAGAAATTCTGTGCTTAATTATGGTTTAATTCTCCCCACAAGACTTTCACCTTTTAGTGTCAGGGGTCTTGTGGTCAATGTTATTTTACATGTCACGATGAATGGCTGAACATAGATGAACGTTTCTTTATGTAAGAAAATTATGTTTTCATTGTGGTATTATAAATGCAGCTGTATAGGCTGAAATACATTCATACAACAACAGACTTCAAACAAGGAAACGGCAGTGTCAGCAGTATGGCATTCCTCTACTGGACAAGTAACTGTAAATTAGATGTATAAGGCTATAATGGTCTAGCAGTAAAAGGTCTAATAAACTCTAATTTATCCAAGCGTGATTAAAACGTCACAACTGCAAAAATTATAGTTAAATAATTGGTGCATTAGGTTTTCCCAGCTACTTTGCTTGAAGCAAGACATCCATTCAAATCTATTTGCAGTTTCAGCAACACAAGTCAACAAGTCACAAACTACTACTAAAATCAATAATATATAACTTACTGCATAACATTCCTTTAGTATTCCAAGAGAAAGTTGACTGTATTTCTGTGGTAGCTCACTCAATTTAGAATTTGAGTTTATTGACCTTGCAGTAAATTTTAAAACATTTGTAAAAAAAAATATCCCCATAATATTCCAGACATTTTGTTGTGCATCAGAAGTCCCACATATCTAATTATTGTGTTTTTGCATTGACTAAAGCATCGCAGTCAGCCTTTCCACTGACCACAAATCCAACAAAAACCCATACCTGACTTGACTTTCCTGGACACACAAACCACTTGCTGCAGTGGTGCAAAAATGCACACACTGTCTCCAGAAATATGTCAAAAGGTGCAACGACTCATGATAAAGAAATGTAAAGACAGATGAGTACAGAACAAGTTGAGGCCACTGTTTGTCAACAACACAGGCAGAGGGAAGCGTGTTGCTCTGCAGAATGAAGCCCAGCTGTTGACAGCAGTGTTTGTATCAAAGGAAAGCTGTGCAGTGCATTACCTCCTCAGCCTTCAGCCCGAGGCAGAATGTCAGCGTTTTCTCTGGATCCATGGCGAGAGCTGAGTACCAAGCTAAACAGAGAAAATATAGATGCAGATGTGGGATGTTATTCTGCTAAGCCCCCATCACCGCTGTCCCACTCCACAGACACGGCGGCCTCCCCATCCGCCATAGTCCGGATGGACGGACGGAAGGATGCCCCTCCCAGATTCTGCGTACACCGGGGTACCAGGGCCAGACTCCCGGTGTATTCTATGGAAGGCACCTCGCAATTTCACAGTGCAGACGTTTGTGTCGTCGACTGTTATTTCCTGTAGTGAGAAAAAGATGTTTCACTCTTTGTTTTCGCTGAGAGGGTCGGAGCTGTGCATGATGTCATGCTTCTCCAGCCCCCAAAGTACTTGTATGGGAGCGCTGCGGCTTTGATTGGCCGGAGCTCCCAGCAACAGCCGCACAGAGGCTGCCTCAACTGGGCTTTAACTCACACACTGTTGCTTTATTAACTACTAGTAAGAAACAACATGTGTGATGTTGTAATTGTGGTGGAACAGAACCATGATATTTAACCAAGCTAAACAGCTAGTTTTGCTCAGTGATAAGCCAGCCATGGGCTTCTACAATATAGCTGCTCTAAAACTATTATTCAAATATTAGGCTAATTATCCCAGGCCTACATAGATCTTTTAGTTCAGTTGCACAGTAAACTAATACTTTACTTTTTATTACTTCATTGCAAGTAAAAACTGCATACAGAAGCAGCAGAAGTGTAAAATAAATAACGTATATTATTAATAATGGTACTGGCAACCTGTCCCTGTCAGCTGGGATTGGCTCCAGGCCCCCGTGACCCTGTATGCATGGTGTCTATACAGCCATAAATTCTTGAGAACCACATTCATTGTTGCAAATCTTCCGTTAAGCTAGGTCTGACTTTATTAATGCCACATCATATTTTACTAGTTGTTTTGAAATAAAACAAAAAATACTATGTTACAGTTAAAGGCATTGACAGCCCCCTGAAGCCCCTTACCCTTACTTACTCTTCCCCTTACCATCACAGGGGTGTGTGCATGACCATGATTGTATGCATGTCGGCCAGTTAACTCTTCCTGCCAGCACATCGGCCTAACCCTAACCTTCCTGTGTTGCAATGGAGAAATGAAAACGCTCAAATATATCGTTTTGGGAGTCATTAAAACACTCATATAGGACGTTTTGTAGACATCATCTATCGACCTATTCTGCCGTTTCTGTGTGAGAAAATGTTGTCTATAAAGGTTTCCTTGCTATGGAGTCAGGTCTGTCGTTGTCTGTGAAGATTCTCAGTCATCTAGATCATAGTTATCCACTGAAGGTTAAAATCAAAAACAATTAGACTGGTTGACTATACTTGAAGATGTTTTGCCTCTGATCTGATGGGCTTCTTCAGTTCTGACTGACTGGTAGGGAATCCCAGCCATTTTACCTTTGTGGGGTCATTATCAAGGTGACACCACTTGGTTCATTGGGCCTCCTGTCACAACAGCTCTGTGGACAGTAACATCAAGTTCACATGTCAGCAACAACATCTTGGCCTTCTTGGACCGTGCTGCACACATTAAAGAGGACAAGTGCCTGCAAATTAATCTCACCACCTTCAGGAGCATAAGCCAGGGGTAATCAGAACCCCCCACCCCTGAGTTGACAACATACCAATATGTGCCCAAGCCCATGAGAAGGAGCATAAGCACCCAAAGGAGCCACGTAAAGCTTGTGGATACCAAAAACAGCTACAAGATCCAGGAAGAACACTGACAATACAAGTAATAAGGAAAAGAAGAGTAAACGCAACAACATCTTGATTCCATAAGACAGAAGACAGAAATTGAACTGCCCAAACGCAACACAAGAAAAGTAATCTGTTGTACTCTGTCCAATGCAGTGAGGAATGCACTGATCTGTATATTCGGAAAGGAAATGCGTGGCTCAACGCAGAGGGTCAACACAGTTTACCTACATTTGAAGGTCAAGGGACATTCTTTCGATGACAACCATGTACATTTTTTGGACAGGGAGGACAGATGATTTGAAAGAGGCCATTTACAACAGAATAGAGAGACCATCGCTAAACAGAGGAGGAGCCAACAACTTATTCCCCACTTACAATGCTGTCTTTTCATCTCTTACCAGGATATTGAACATTTGGCCTCATGTGGCAATGCCAACGACGGTCGTTCAGACTTAGCCTCACGTGACTCCAACAACCACTATGACTGTCGTCACAACAGCCAGGAGCACTAACAATTCAAGCATTAGCCTATCCATCACCTTCATAATGACCCAACGAAGGATAAATATCTGTTCCCTACCAGTAAGTCAGACCTGAAGAAGCACATCAAATGAGAGGCGAAACGTCTTTAAGTATCTTCAACCAGTCCAGTGCCCTTGATTTTAACCTTCCCTGGTCAGTCCTTGGTCCTTGTTGGGAGCCTCAAGAGTTTGCTTCCTTGCCTGTCTACAAAATGTGCCTCTTTTTATGTTGGCCTGGTGTATTTTAAGCACATTGTTGAAAACATATAGCAGGCTATGTTGTCAATCGTGTACACTGTACAGGACATTTGACATAGCAATTTTGACAAGAAATGTTGTAGGTTATACTCTAAAGTTTAAAACATAGGCATATTTCCTTTGGATTGCAGTCCTTTTAAGCTGAAAACATCTCAGTGAAGACAAAAACCATTCCTGACCCAATACTACAAACATTCTGTTGCTGAACAGAAATATGCTGTATGTTATTTTTTGTTTGATTTTGTCCTTTCTAACCCACCATGTGTTAATTATTATTTTTTATTTACAACTAGTTTACTCGGCAAAGTAAAACTGAAATAAAATCAAGAACTCTATTTCAATTATTATATTATATATACTTTTTTTTCTTTTCATGGCAGGAGAGGAAGTGGTTTGAGAAGATGGTCTGCAGTCATGTTACAATACTGAGTGTCACATGTCTTGATCCACATGATCTGGTCTCCTCCACTAGGAGACAAACACTGGTTCTGCCATGGTAAACACAAATCACAAGAGGGCAGCAGACTACCAGCTTTTGAGTCAATTTCTGCATGCAAACTCTGTGGTAGGATGTATGTATGACCTGTAGCAGAAAAATAAGTCTTGGCTAACAGTTGCAGTAGTATTGTTACAGTTATGTAATGCTAATGAAACTGCACTTTATTTGACTTCACTTATTCGCTCTCTCTCACTGTGTGTGTGTGAGCCCCTTGACACAAAAGAGAACAAGGAAACAAGGAAAGGAAACTCTGAAGTATTTACACCGCCCCGCCTATTGTTTTCCCCATATCTTTTATACCTGTGGCTGAAATCCCTCACAGTGAAATACATGTTTGAGCACTTGCACTCCAATTTTGTTTGTTCATTTCAGTTTAAACCCATTACACCACCTGGATTAAGGGAAGCACTAATAAACAGGGTGTTAGCCTCAGAGGTATTGTGTTAAACCAGCAATGGTTGTTGATTGGTTGGTAACCACACCATGTTTCATACCATGTCAGTGAGCCAACTAGCAGACAGGAATTTATAAAGAACATGTTTGATATGTGAACTGCTGTTCATCATGTTGGTAGACTTGCACTAAAAACTTTAAGTGAAGAAGTTATTTGAATAAAATTGTTCAGTGTTTTATCTTGTGAGAAAAAGGGATGAATGCTGAAAATCATGGATCCCTAAACTTCACCAAAAAATCTCCACACATCATTAGTGTCCACCATTGTACTTTATCACGATTTACTGTAAATTGCCTACGCATTAAAAAGAAGAGGTTTGGTCAAAATGTTTGCTTGCCCACATGATAACACAATGTGACAAAACACACACTTCCTCTGACCCATCTTAGCACATACACATGCATGTGCACGCCCACATACAGGCACACACAAAAACAACAAAACCATAGTAAATGTTAATGGTTGAAGGAAGTGGTGTTTTTAGTTTCAGTACAAACTTATTTACAAAAGTATACAGTGTTGTTTCTTAAAAACTTCTAAATGAAGAACCTTTTTATTCAGAACAGCTAGAGCTGGATCAGACCTTTAGTCACACAATCCTTGTCAACAGCTAATATGTGGAACAGTAAGAACTTGGCACTAACGAGTGCACCTATTAAAGAACATTAGGCACTACACGAGTGCACCTATTCTGTAATATCATTTAGAGGAAACACAAAATGAAACTCATTTTATGTTTTGTTTTTCTGTCCGTCATGAGGTTAGACATGTTATTACTCCTGCTAATTACTTTATGCCTTCTCCGGAGGCCAAGACATATATAGATTACACAAATTGCAAACTGGCATTCAGGATGTGAGATGTGGCCTTGCAGCACGTCTCTGCTTCTCCCTCCCGCTCTCTTATCTCACATCAGAGTCATCACCCCTTTCTATCCACAAACTGGGAGTAGCTACAAAGCAGCAGCTACACATTGACAAATACTAAAAAAAATTCTTTAAGTGAGAGTGGACAGTTACACTCTCACAAATACATGCTTTTTAGTCAAACAGAAATTATTTGGGGAACAGTTTAAAGAGAAAGTTTAAGGGAGACTTTGATCAAAGTTTGTTTGGCATTGAAGCCTCCTGAGCCAGCAGGCACACGTGAGGTTCAAGAACCATAGTTACAACCACTAAGCCAATGTTCGTTTATTCTCTCTTCATTTCATTCACCCTCAGATAAAATCTCACTTGCACAACCAACCTACTGTAAGTGCTTGAATCGAAAGCTGACATCAGTAACAGCACACATGTTGCTGTATGACAGTATGGGGGATGACACAACACAGGTTATTTTGTGAGAGGTTAGATGCAACTGGGGGCCCATACTGTAGACTTTGACACAGTTGTCAAAAATAAAGCCCTTGTATAATAGTAAGGAAGGTTTCCTGTGGCTACGTGGTTGCTGTGTTATTTTGAAACCTGTCCATCAAATGATTGTCATAAGGTGTCAGAATTACGTCACTCTGGAAAGCCAGTTGAGAAAAAGCACACATCATGCAACTTTAAACTTCCCTTTTCTATCTAAATGCCCAACAGAAAGTCCACAAATCAACCGTCAATGCTTAATAATTTGCTAATGCTGGGAAATGCAAAGTGGTCTGGTGCTGCAAAAACAACATGCATCTGTCTGCACTTACCACATTGTCAAGTCACATCCTGTGCCTTGTGGACATGTGACATTTAAAAATGCCATTGTAAATGACAGCACAGTGCATGATGGGTCCCTGAAGGGGAAACATTCCATATACTTTGCATTATTACCAGGCATTTTCCAAAGCAATGAGGAGCACAGAGCTTTTTGAGTATCTACATGTTAAATTACAGCCAATTATGTTTGTAATTTTCTCTGTGTGTGCCTTAGATAAAATGTGCATGTCAGAAACCTTTATATTTTATTTTTCTGTAAGTCTGTAAGCCATAATTTGCACTACATTTGACTTGGTACTACTGAGATGCCTAACCAGAGATATCCAGATAAAACTCAATCAGTGCTGTTCAAGTCAATTTGATTGTCAACAAAATTCAACATATTAGCTTTGCCCAAAAGCCCTAAAAAAATATTTTCATAATCTGCCCTTTATAATAGACATTTAAAACTTTACAGTGAGCAATAAACTGAGAGTTCAGACACTTTCATCACTTTACGTCTTTACTGAAAGACACAGAGTTGCATGACTCTAATTTTCTATAAAGGCAACATTGTAGGAAAAAGTTGTCATGCACACTACCTTTTTTCCAGTTTGAGAATTGCATTTAATTGTATTGCGCATACAATTCACTGTGAGAATTGGGACAGTCTAATAAAATACTTAAAAGTAATTGAAGTGCTCTCTTTAGTAAACAGGGAGTGTTTTCGGACTTATGGTAAGAATCAGAATCTGAAAGTTTTGTTTAGTTTGTTGCCTGTGTTGCCAGGGAGATTCCCCTGTCAATCAACTCTGATTTAACCACACCCACACAGTCATGATGAAGCCAGAATAACAGGGCTTAACTCTTGTTTATGTATAACTAAATTGTAAATTTATCTTTGATCTCTGCTTAAAGTATTTAATGTTATAAAGAAATACTTCAGTTAAAAAAAAACAGTTTTCTGGTGCTTTAAAACTTGTCAACTGTCTCTGAGACCAGTATTTAGACACCTTCTCAACACTTGTTCCATCAATCAGGTAACTGTCAGTGATACCTGAAGTCCAGCACGAGGCCTTCAAATGCTAGAAGATCCCCTGCCAGCTGTGACTGGTTAAGACACACTAAGTCTCTGGATCAGCAAGCTTGGCCTCTTTGTTTGTAGTATGACCGGGGTGGGTTATCATCAGCATTGTAAATCAGCTGTTCCTGCACTAATATACGACATCTGTCAAACAGAACTACAAGGAGACAGACACACAAAACAATTTCTCTGATATTTGATTGACATCTGACATTATTTGTACAGCCCTACATCAACCACATGCAAACCAAACATGGGAACACACAATACATTTCTATATATGTCAATAAACAGGCACAACAGGCCTTACTGCTCATACACTGTTCTGCTTGTGAGTAGACATCATGCGATATTCAGTGGGAAACGTGTTTATGCTGATGTGTGCCTAATCAATGCATGGTATGTGGTTCCATAGAGAATCAACAGTTGTATCAATGTGAGTCACTATCTCCTGGAAAGAGAGCGCACCCTGACTCTGCTAAATAATGAGCTGGCAGGAAAGAGCTGCTGTTCGGGCACAAGTTTCAGCTCACAACTCTCACCAAAAACATTGTTGTAACATTTCATTTTCTTCCACTGCAATTTTTTTTTTGGTAATGAATGTATTTTTTCCACATGAAAGCAACTGAAGCGTATAATGTTTGCTTGTTTGCTCTGAAACTCTGATCTCCTATACAAGGAGACAAACGCTGGTTCTAACTCACAGAGAAGGCACACGTGACTGACAGGCTGTTTTGCACTCCTACTCTCCTGTTCCTCTCTTTGACAGCGGATTAAACTGACAGGCCCCCAACCCCCAGCACGCACGCACGCACGCGCGCACACACACACACACACACACACACACACACAGGACAAACAGAGGTTTATGACAAGTCCTGGCAAGTCATCCGTAGTTAACTTAATGAGGGTAGTAGAGACCTCAACACACACACACACATACACATACACACAGACACACATGTACGCACAAGCGCATGCTATCAAACATGATTATCATGCCGTTGAGTGATTACAGCCAAAACATCATATGAGAAGGCTTGCATCAGGTTACCTCAAACTGCTGCCTGAGATCCATAGCTTCACATCAGTGTATCACAACCAAAGAACACAAACAAAATGTTGTTTATTATAATCCAGAAACTTAAGTTTTGATATTTCTGTTTACTTGCAGGTAAAAGAGGATTAACTACTAAGCCTTGTACATCCCTAAGTAAGCGCATGTATTTTTTCTTCCATACCACAGACACAGAAATCAGACTGGTGCATTGAAAACATAAAAAAAAAATCTAGCGTTAGGAGAAAATAAGAACTAATCACCAACATTAATGAGTAATGATTGTCTGTGTTGAAAGTGTTAACATGTTAATTTGGAAGCAACACATGCACGTACATAAATAGAGAGCAATACTGTTTGTTTGACTCTCTAATGCATGCTGCTTATGGCAGCAGCCACTTCAGTCTATTTCTGATGCACTTGCTTAAATGGCAAAGCAGTGACACAAACAACAGTGGTTTACCCTGCTGGAAAAACCGGATATATCAAAGAGAAAGGAGATGTAACCCACCATAGGGATCACATTCAAAGCTTCTACCCAATCCAAATGAATTATCCATGGCAGGGTCAGACTTAGGCCCACAAGACTCTGGCTAGAATAACTAAAGTATTGGACAACATTGATTTGAAGAAGAGTAATGGATGGGGGAAGGGAACTGAAAGCATATATGATATAGGAAAAATCTTAAAGAAGTAAAAAACAAAAACAAAAGAATATCAGTACACTTCCTAACTTTACCCCCCTGCTGATTCCACTCCCTCCACAGGACCCTGATGGCTTTCTTCAGTGTTTGTGATGCTGCTGACAAAAGGCTTTTGACTCAGCCTGGCACAAAAACAAGAGGAACCCAGAGGACCAGCAGACAGGAACAGAGAAGCATGAGCAGGACAACAAGTGCACCAAGCTCAGTTGCAATGCCGACTGCTGCAAGCCAGTCAGCAGAGGAAACTCCAGCACAAGCAGAAAAACTGGTTCCCAGTGCATGTCTGCAATGTGTCTGCTTCCCAAAATGCATGTCTTATGTAAGTTCAATAACATTGTTTCACCAGAGGACTGACTGAAAACAACACACATTTTTTTTGGTTCTGCAGCCTGTTGTATTGCCAAGGCCTCTGGTGACAAAATGACTGGTGAGAAACTGTTAATAAGGGTATCTATAAAAAGGGACTGACTAATAATGCAACATGCCCCATTGTGCCATACCACAAACAGCTTTTGAGGCTTGCACTTTTCTGTATCACACCTGCTTTGGTGACACATGATGAGAGTGTGCCTGTGAGGAGTGAGAACGCTTTTTCAAACACCACTAATTTGTTATTTTCTCTTACTTGGACTCTTGGAATATTTCTCAAGTTATCTGGTCCACCCTTCTTCTCCTCCTTTCCTTGCAGATTTGCTGCTGCACATTTCAATCCAGTGAATGCTTTGCTGGCCTGAGTCCACCACTGACTCTCTCTCGGTTTTCCCTTCTCCCCCACTCTGCTGCTCTCTATTTTTTCATGGCTCTCTTTTTTTTCTGGAGTCCTGAGACACAGTGACCCACTTCCAGTTCCTTCCTCTCTGCGAAGCAGAGTGTGTCAATGTTAAAGCTAACGGTTTTTGTTTTTGCAGCATATTTGCTCCAGAGCCCCCCCCCTCTTTCTCCCAAACAATACACCCACCCCCACTCACTGCGCTCTCTCGGCATAACCCAGGGAGGCGTCCTGTTTGCAAGTGGGAGTGGATAGGGATGTTTGCCATGAGTCATTACCAGGGGACCCCTGGCACTCGACTGTACCCCTCCTCTGCATTCATGGAATGCTAGCTAGATGCACTCCAGCCTTAATGAAAGGGGGAACTCATTCGGATGCAGACAGCAGAACTGTATGAAAGTTTGATAGACACCAGGGTGTTGACAAAGAAAAGCAATTTTGAAACGTGAGGATTTTCCAAAAGTAACGAGTCCAGCCTGAAGAACAGAAAATTGACGGTCAGGAGTTTTTTTATGAGTTATTTTTCCCCCTTTTTTTCTTTTTTAGGTGTGCACAGCTGCACTTCAGGGCTGTGGAAATATTTGCAGACACACACAGGGCTTTGGCCATCTGACATACTCTGTCATTAAACATGTATGCACGCCATGCAACCTGTGTTAAACCTGTACCTGCACAATACATTATCACATAAAAACAGAAATGTAAAAAACAAAAAATTGTTTCCAGTCTTTTTTTCTTGTTGTTTCTTTTTACCCCTCTTGACTCCAGCTTCTCCTCCCTCTTGTTTTTCTCCATCATTCCCTTTACCTTCCCCCATGGCTGAGTCTGGCAGGGCCATGGGTTCAAAGACGTGCAAGCACCAGAATGTAGGTCAGCCATCGGTGCTGAGTTACCGATTAGAAACAGCTGTGCGTTTGTGGGCCATTCTCTCTGTCTGCTGAGGCCAGCAGCCATTGCAGAGCCGCACTGAGCTATAACTTCACTGTTCAAAGCCCCCCCTGCTCTGAAACCCCTGCACTTTGTTCCACTTTCCTCCCCTAAAAATGATGAATAAGGGGATTGCGTGAGCACTTTGGTTTTGGTCAGCTCTTATGAAACATGCTCCTGGATTTAAATACAAACAAATCTTGTGGAGCCTGCTCATCACTGCTGTCCTACTGATCTCTGTGCATGCAGCAAAATAAAAATGTCTTCCCAACATGCATGTTTCCTCTCTTGTTGCTCTTTCGGTTCCTTCAAAAAAACACCCCTGGAGGTTCATTACCCTCCTTTTCTCCGAACCCTTAGAAACAGCTGGGCATATCTGTGGTTCTGCCTATTGTTTTCGGATGAAAACATTGCTCAACTGCAGAGTGTGTTTCCCTCCTGCTACTCTGGACAATTGCTGATGTGTTACATGAATTAACCAGTGAGTGCCTGAGTCAAAGCTGTGGTGGTCCTGAAGGTGACACCAACACTAGCATGTCTGGATTAGCCCTCAATGCCCCTTCCAGACCTGCCCTAATTGCCAGTGCTGGTATCACATACTTATACACATACAACACCTGGGGATAATTACCTACACGGCCCATGGGGACGCCACCTGTCAGGGGCCTCAGTGTGTGTATGGAGAAATGAAAGATGACTTATTTTTGTGGAGAGGAGCTCCTCGCATATCAATCTTCACATTTAGTATTACACAAGTACACACAGAGTCCCCTCCCCAAAGCCAGAGACAAAACCACACAAGGAAAAAAAAACCACAAAACACAGTGGAAGAGTACAGCAGGGAGAGATTCGTGATGACTTTTCACAGTCCGGACCCTTTAACATCCCTCCCTCCACTGCCAGCTCAGCACAGGATATGAGCCAAACCCTGTACCTTGCAGCTGTGGGTCTAAAATGCCAGATGGGCAAAATAATGCACACAGACACCCGAACACACACATCCACACGCAGCACACTCACAATGCAAGTGTGCGTGCAAACCTGCAAAGAGCATAAACAAGGTTCACATGCATGTCACAAAAACACATGTCGCACTGTATGTATAACTCCTTTAGATGGTAGTAATTACACTGGCGTGTTGTCTCTGACATTTGTCCGTGCCACGCACATGTCAGCTTAGGCTAGACATTTCAGCAATGCAGGTATTCCCACACATAATTATCTTACTTACTTTCCAAGCTAAGAAAATCAGACCCAAAGTTTCTTCAAAATATGGTGTGTAATACTTAAAGGCTCCATTGCGATGAGATGACTGCTTTGTGCGACTGAATTGTCTTGTTGTGATGTTTTATATTTGTAATTTGTTCTCAAGAGGCCTCTCTTGTAGCATATTTAGCTATATTTTGGCAAGACATGACATGACTTAGTAGGCGTAAAGGTTTACAGTTTAAACATAGGTTATGCAGCAGAAGTGGTTCAAGTTTTGTGATCGGTTAATTAAAATAAAAACATTTCTTTGTCACATATACAATAATACACAATATGAAGCTTAGCGAAATGCCTTCTCTGACTTTTACCCATCCTAAGTATTAGGAGCAGCCTAATGACCAACTACCGGAGACTTAACCTAACCTTATTAACCTTTGATGGTGGCGGAAACCAAAGCACCCAGAAGAAAACTATGCCTGGGAATCAAACCTAGGACCTTCTTTCTGTGAGGTGATATTTCTAACCACTGAGATACCGCTTGCTTGCTGGGAATTATGTGAGAAGATCCATACGACTCTCATGTCAGCATTAAGTATGGAGCTGGAGCCAGGAGTTGATTAACTCATATTAGCATAATGTTTGGATGCAGCAGTGCAGCACATAACTCCCCGTAAAACAATTTGTCATTTTTTTTGCATTTTGGTTTGTGTACAGATTAAACAAAAGAGATACAGTTGTTCATATTTGAGCCATAGGTGTGTTGGTAGGCTTATTTTTTTTAACTTTGGACAGAGCAAAGCAAGCCTTTCCCCTGTTTTCAGTTTTTATGTTATCAATCTTCTCATCTAACCCTCAGCAAGAAAACAATTGAGATAATTTCTAAAATGTCAAAGTATATTATTTATGTTATATCTATGTTTTTTCCTCTGTAAAATATGGTAAGGTTTGGAATAATCAACATCCAAGCTGACCACTGCTAGTGTTCTCTATCAGAAAAACAACAAACCTTTAAAGCCACCTTTCAAGCCTACAGGGGGTGATAGTTAAAAGACAGATTTCGGGTGGAGTATCACTTGGACTGAATGTGCGGAACTGCACAGTAAACAAGTCACAAAGGTTGGAAGCAATAGCACACCAGGGATTTGGAAATCCAGACATCCGGACAAGGTCTCTCAGTTGGAAATCAGACTCAAGTCTAAAACCAGGACGGTGGCTTTAGTTCTGCTTCTGGCTTCATCTAAAGAGCGCTTTCATTTTCTAATATTCATCCATTATCAGAAGAGAACCACATCCATTGGTGGGTGGTCTGTCACCACCCTTCTCTGCTGCCCACCCACAAGAGAAGATAGGCCTGTTTGCATATTTATAGGGAGGATGTTTGTTGTTAGAGACCCGCTGTTTGAGTGTATGAATTAGCTTAAGTTCGCCGGTTGCCATGGCCATGGATATGGTTGTTGTATTTGAGCCCATTCACACACACCCCCGTCCCTCCCATTTCAGTTGCTGTATGGCTTTTTTTACATGATGTTAGTGTCTGTGTTTCAGCCTGGTGGGATTTTTCCTCACTAGTTAACCAGCGCTGACATTGAAATTTAAAGTGAAGCAAAAAATGCATACAATGTTTTTATTAGTGTCGCTGCTTTTCTTTGACAAATTTCCCATGATTTCCACATCCTCAACTGCATATCTGAATGCAGAAGCCCTGTGCACTCATGCTTTAACATCACTTGAGTTCCTGGTCCCATGGAGGACATATGCCACAGCAACATGGTGTTGTCATGTGGCTTGTTGAGCACAAGAGAGGATGGAGCAAATGATAGTCGTTCTACTGCAGCACCCATGCCAGGGAAGGCAGGGGAACTGAGGAACCAAGGAGCCTGGAGAGAGTCCAGGTGACCAGTGCCAGACACAGAAAACAGTCCAGGTGCTACTGCCACAAAAAAAGAGAGGTTGGACCACAAGACTGAAACAGCATAGGACGAATAGTTTGCCACCTTTAATGCTCTTGCTGTGCGAACAGCCGTCAGGTCTGCGGGCCACAATGATCGAGAAAACAGGACAGAGGAGGGGATGCAGATGGTAGAATGCGTGGGTGGAAGGGGAGGAAAGAGTGTTTAAGATGGCCTTCATGCAGAACACACTTCTGCCAAATCAGCTATATGCAAATTGCTGGGTCATCATATCAAAAAGGATAAAGAACGGTTAATGAAAGCCAGTAATGTAATGAATATTTACAGTTTTTATGTTTCAAACTGACATGACTGCCAACATATTGAGGCTGGAGTTTGAAAGTTTATTGTCTGTGAAAAATCGATATTTAAAAGTTGATAGCTTTCTGAAGTGACCTGATCTGACAGGGCCCTACCCCAAACACCTTATGTTGCTGCAAAACGTAAACATAAAGTTCAAGCACAACGATTGTGGAGGGAAAACATTTAGATTGGATGCGCAAACGTGGGAGTGCGTGGGAGGATTGCCCTATACATATGAGATATTCTGGCTGAAAGAAAGAAACGTTTGAAGCCTAGCAACATCAAAGCTTTCAAGTCAGGGTTGACATGAGTCTCAGTTATAGAGATTTCGTGATGTGATGCAAACTGCCAGCTATGCCATGAGAGAGCCCTGCCTTAAAATCATAATGACATGATGTAATAGTATTCTGCAAATGCATACTACCTCTTTGTGCTTGTTGGTGCAGAAAGATTCGTTTGGTTAATTAAAATGGTTAGAAAATTAGGGTGATAAATTGTACATTGTTTTGTACTAACCCTAACCCTTATTCTTTTATTATTTTTTCTTTCTTACTGTTTCTACTGTAACAAACATTGGAACACGTAATCCGATGTTACGTTACGTTGTACAGTAGGTGGACACACCTCACTTCGCCCTTTTGTAACATTTCCAGACAGTTAACTCTTATTCTCTGGTTCGTCACCATCTATGACACATGCAGACGCTCCTGAAAAAATGCAGTAGGGGAGGGATGGATGATGGGACATGTAATTTCGGTGACTAAGTTATTCGTGTCAGTGTCTATACACAAACCATGTGGTTTATTGCAACAACCTGAAGCTGAATGGAAAATTGTGAATTGCAGGTGTGAAGCCACAAAAGCAGGAGCACATATTTGTCATGGGACATAATTAGTCCAGGGAACAGGAGATGTTGCTTGCGACCAATCAGAGCGTGCTCACACTAATACATTGTTACCTTTGTTCAGTATGGGCATAAACACTGGATTTCTGATCTTGTAATAGGCTTTAACTTTATCAGCTCAGGGTTTTAGCATCTATTTCAATGCAGGCAAAACCTATATGGCTTTCTTCTTTCTGTACTTACACTAGGTCGTAGTGGCATTAACAGGCCCAATCCCGATTACATGTGGGACCAAAATGGCCGAAACTACAGTAACTGACCTATAGCCTAAAGGATGGAGTGGAGCGTGGGAGGTGGAGGGTGCCTGCGAATGGGAGGAAGGTAGTCAGTGTCAACAAGATAACAACTCCTTAACTTTGCAAGGTCTCCTCCCTCGTCTCTCATTAGCTTTCTTGATTAACAATCACACTGGTGTCACATTAGCGCACTGTACCAGAGCTGTGATTTTCCACAAGCATGGACCCAAACAATGTCAGGGTTTAACAATACAGCAGACACTGGAGGAAAAGGGTGTTTAACATTGTTCAGTAAGTAGACTTTTTATTTATTTCATTAAGGTAACCAAGGCACCAGTGTCTTTCTTAAGATGGTGGTGATTAGGATTTGAATTTAAGAGACCGTCCTGGTTAAAGAGGGGTCAAACAATAAAGGAATAAATGACACAAGCTGATAGCAATTTCACTCAGACTTTGCTTGTCTGTCCTGGCTCCAGACTATTTATTGTTGTCTTTAAAGACTAAAAGACTTCGTAACTTCTGAGTCTCCAGAGTATTTATTTTTAAAGAAGGTTTTATGAGCCACAAGCATGACTGTAAAGGCAGACTGACAGAGGAGTCTCGTGTAAAAAGGAACTACCCTCCACTCGCATATTGAAAGCATTTGGGTTATTTCCTGAGAACATCACTTTGATTGGGGGATTATCACTTTGAGACTGCCTGCTGTGGCTCAGGAAGCAGAAAACACATGTTGCTGACATTTTGTTCCTCAGTCATGCCTAAAAATGGAAATTGACTGAAGCAGGAGAATGAAACATTTTCATTTCATGAAAATTGATTCCTTTTATGATCGATGACTAATGCATATGGCTGAACTGCATTGATTAATATACTTTAATTATACTATGAATAACTTCAATTCTTACAAATAAAGACCTTAATTTATTAATAGTCTCAGTTTTCTGTGATTGCAAATGGAGGGCATCCGCAGAGTTGCAGCACAGGCCTTGGTGTGAGTATGTACTAAATGTGGCACCACATTTGCCCAGTAATATTCAAGGGAACAAGGGAAAAGGGAAATGAGAAGATTTTGAGGTGGACTTTGTAGCGGCTTATAGACCACAATAAAGAACCTTGCAGTTTCAGTTAATAACTTAAATAATTTTATCAGTAATGAAACATATAGTCAATGAAACTGACAGTCTCTTAAAAAACACAAATGTTTTATGCTCACAATAAGCATATATTAATATATAGCAGTGGAGTGAAGTGAAGTGTTTAAAACTGAAAACTACACTACAGAACATGAACTACAAATCCTAACCATCGATATTCAAATTATTATAAAAAGCTCCCTCCATTATGGCCTAAATTTCCAAGAAAGTCATTGCTATTATTACTGTGCATGTTTGGTCACTGATGATCATCAGTACAAACCGTATAGTTGAGGCCAGCTGGTTGCTGGTGGAATCAACAAAGCGAGGTGTTTGGCTAAGATGGACTGATAGATAGAAAGAAACCAAAGAAAGAGTGGAGAGAACAGTCATTTGGCTGACAGGCCTAAGGCAATGAGCAATGCAAGGCCTGAGCCACTATGATCAGAGAGCACGCACATGATAAGTCTATAAATAGAAACATGCAGCGGGAGGGACAAAGGCTATTTTCTTTCATATGATGCAAAAGGATGGTTGAATTTCTGTACTGTAATGAGCACTTTAGAACATGACCTGCTATCATTGCATTTCTTTCCCATGAGGCTCAATGACATAAAACACATGAACACAATGGTATTTTTATATTTAAACAAAATATCACAAGATTAGATTGCTAAACACATGTCACCAGGCAGAGTTTTGAAATGATGACACACCAATATTTTTGTCAGTGGTAGAAAATGTGTCTATAAAAAAACAATAATTCATGCATGCTGCAAACACTACAGCATAACACATAACATTAATGCTAAGTTTATAGGGAAAGATCGGGCATTTTTATGGTTGTGAAAATGCTCCTGCTGATCAAAAGGATTGTGTTGATTTTTTTCTGGGTTTAAAAATTTGCATACATGGCAGTGGTTCAGTTTCCATTTTCAAATATATTTTAAAGGTGACACAGGCTGAAATCCTAAAGGTTGAAGTAGATTAACAAAACCAGGTGTTATTTTTTTAATTCTTTTACATTCTTGAAGGAACAGAAAGGGTTGAGTTTTTCTTTCGTGTCAGCTTGATCAGCATTCATTAACCAAACCATCCAATTTTTTATAAGAACTCTCAGCTAAAGCTATCACTGCAACTGTGATGACTGTCAAACCATGTCACTGAATGAGCAAAAGATAGCAGCAAAGAAGCCACTTTAGTAAGAGAGGAAACAGGACTTCTAAAACAGGGTGCCGGGTGAACAAGAGCAACAACCTCAGAAATTATAACATGCACAAATTGATGAATGCTTTCTTACAGAAAAGATCCATGTAGGGTCAGGGTCAGCTTTCTCACAGGCATTTGCTTGATAGTGTCAAACTCCCGTGAGGTCAAATGAATGCTCACACAGCAAAATTTGAAGGGACAAACACACCATGTGGCTCCATAAAGCTCTGGCCTCCTGCAATCTGAAACAAGCTACAGATGTACAAAGTTCAGTGGCAGAGTGAACTGACATCACTGCAAACGTTGGCATATCATGATAAGTGTACAGGTGGCATAACTTCTTATAATTACCCCAGGAATAGTCATGAGGAGTAGCCCAGACAATGCATCAGGCTTGACCAGAAAAGCAATAGCTTAGTTGTTGTGAAACACTTGCACTGTACATGCGTCTGGGTTATATTTTCACTATGACTGTACACCGGCTGCACATTAAACAAGGATGTAGTGAGGCTAATTTCGTCTCTTGTTTACTGTGTCTTCACATCACCACAAAGAACGTACATGGAGGCAGCAGAGCAAATAATATACCCCTGTGAAAAGCTATCAAACCTCCTCATAAATAAATCATCATATTCTATCAAGCTTAAACAGTGGTACAAAAATGAAAAAAAATCTCCCCCTTTCTGATCTGTAATATAATATGATTTAAAATTGCATGGGAGGAGAGATCATTAATCATTTCACTGGCAAGCAGCCTAGCCTCGTAAGTGGGTATTAAAAGGACAAACAAAAGATAGCTAGCACAACATAGAAACCATCCACATGATCTTTGTCTGCATCTCGGCAACAATGAATTTGTGAGTTACAAAAGAAAACAGTATTATTACGCTGAAATGGATAATACATACATCCATGCAAATCGAAGGCAGCCAAAAAACAGGAAATAAAAGCTCTTTATATACATAAATTCATAAACAGTTTCATTTGCAGCTGAATGTGGTTTCTGCTTGGCTTCAGCTGGGAGGACCAAATATAATCACAATTTTTGTAAACGTCAAACCATACACAATCACCTGCATCCTGAAGATCTTGTACAATTGTGAGTGGACTGAAATTTTTTCTCTATTTTTATTTTTTTCTTGACACACAATTAACATTCACTCAGATGCCAGTTCATTAGGTACACCAAGCTGAAGCTAATGCAGTACAATACAGTACTGCAATAAATCCTACTTTTATGACATTGATAATCTTCAGTTTTTGGTGAAACTGTTTTAGTGAGGTGTTGATTCCACTTCATGACATTTTGGGGGCTGCAGTTTGTGGTGCTGATGTGTTGTGTTGTGGTAAGAGCAAGAAGGATTTCTTTTATTTTGCACAACCAATCATCAGTAAGGGTAGACTAAACATTAGAAACACCTCTGAGTATAACACATTCATTTTTTGCTTGATGTAAATGAACTGGCAACTAAGTGTACGTACAAACAACATACTTCATTCAGTCTTTTCACAATGTGTTGTATACAAATGCATACAGTACCTAAGCACCACCAGTATAGTCTCATTGTGTGTGGCTGCTAGTGGCAATCATACACAACTTGACACATTTTAGGTAATTTTTTAATTTGCACACCCCTCATGCAAACTTGTTCACATGCACAAAAGCTGACAGCAACTATTTGTGGTGTCTAAAATCTTGCAATCTATGATAAAGTGTTTGTAGAACAGGCCCCGTGAGGATCCCGTGTGACACTTATCACCAAGAAACTGCAAACAAAAACAATGTTTGTGGCTCTAGTCCTCAAGGGCCTTTTTCCTCATCATTCACATTAAGAGTCACTTCCCTCATCATGACGCCTCTGTGATTTCTGCAGAATGTAGTCCAACAATTGGAGGCACAAACATCTGTTAGTGACATCAACTGCCTGCCATGCAGACCAACCCACACTTATCCTCTGCAAGCACTCCTGCTGAGATATTCATAACTCTTCCATTACATTGAGTGACACTTTGTTCATGCCAACAATTCAGCTGCTTGCATATTACACATCTGAGGGTTCTCTGTGATTATTAATTAAACAACATTAGGCCACATTCTGATGGGATTTGCCCTGTGAAAAAAAGCACTAGTATTGAGTCTGAAGCCTGCTCTCAGCAACCAGAGGTGTACACTCAATTCACGAGTCACACTTCAGTCAGACTTGAGTCATGAATCTGATGACATTAGACGTAAATTGACAAAATAAAAACATACTGGCAAACAGACTTTGACTGTAACACCAATGAATTACTTCACTTGGAATTTAGCCTTTCCTGAAGCCCATGAACTAAAAATAATAATATTTTTTATATTTTGTCTGTTGTCATTTCCCTAACAATGGATATGACAGCAGGAGGGAAATGGCTTTTTTTGGCATTGCAAACAAGCAGACAGACAACAGGTAAATCCTTGGGTTATCACATTTGAATGTAAAGACTGACAGGTTGACAAAAAACAGACGGCAATGTGCAAAACGGCATCACAATATTCCATTGCCAGAGTTGACTTGTTTTGCTTGACCGACCTATATACATTCACATTTGAGAAGCTGGAAACAGAATGAATTGAAATTGAAATGAATTCTCTGTCAATCATCCCATTAATCAACTGATTGTTTCAGCTCTGTGTCACAGGAATAACATACCAAGGCACACCTAAAAATTTAAATGTTATTTGTGACTAATTAATTATGAACTTCAAAAAGCCATTCTCTGTTTTAAAATTGTTAAATGGTATTATATGTGAAGGGTGCATATTACTTGTCTAGGAATCGAAGCACAAAGCTTAAGGACTTGGGCTTCACTTCAAAGCCACAACTTGAGACTTGTTTGTTGTGACCTGCAGAACAATGACTTTATCCCAGCTCTGTCTGTTGTTGTATTAAAAGAACGTTCTCATTACAGCTATGCCACTACCTCTATTCAAACTGCTTTTTAAAATGAAGTGGGTGATCTTTAGACTTTTAAAGGGAAAAAGTTTTACATGTTCACAGTATTTTTTTCAGCACCATGCAAACAGCTCTGCAGCTCATTTTATATCTTCAAAACTCATAAAACAATTCCGTTTCTGCAGCCTCATATAAGACTTTCATAATGACTTGAACAGGAAGTGAACACAGAACACAAACCCTGTGAGTAATTCTGCCATATCACACTCTTATGGGAAACAGCTGAGGTAGGCTTGTTGACTGAATGGCCGTTGAGTGTCACTTACTTCACAGTCTAAATTAAAAAAGCATACGTTATATTAAATTAAGCAACAAAAACAACATCCCAAGCAAAGCTATAGAAGCTATTTAGGTTCCTTGCCCCAAGTTCAACTACCACACACGAGAATTCATCCCAGCCAATCAGAGGCCGCTTGAATACATGTCAAACCAATCAGCTACGGAGGGGGCGGCAACTCAGACTGTTGCTAGGGTATGTCCCTGATGACTTTTACTCCGTAGAGCCAATCAAATCCCACCTCATCGTCTTCAGCCTGCTCATAGGCTAATACATGCACGGAGAGCCCTCCCTTTGGCTTTTCTTATTGGCCAGAGGTCCAATCACTCACTTCCTCGAGTTTTAGTAAGGTGCTGTTGATAGTGTAGTTTGGAGTCACCAAGACTCAGAACTGAGAATAGCAGGCGCACATTCATCGCCCTGAAACAGTTTTTTAACTCTCCATTCCAATATTTCATGATTTGTATATTTGTGTAAATAGATTACTTCTATTTTTATAACGAGACAACAACAAGATGGAACTTAATTCTCTCTTAATTCTGCTGGAGGCTGCAGAGTACTTGGAAAGAAGAGACAGAGGTATTTCAAGCTAAACTGACAAGTTGACAGGATTTCCAGGCTTAATGATTTGTTTGTGAATGGAGCATTAGGACGGCAGCTGGCTTAACTTTATGTCAGATGTGAAGTTTTAACGTGTCCTGCCATAGTGCAGGTATGATGTCACTTTACAGACAATAGGACCAGGCGATGGGTGCAAACTGTACCTGGTAGCCTATAACGTTATGCTAGAAAAGACTTAGCTATGTTATTAATAAGTGTGTCATGTATTTATAAACTGTGATCGCAGTGTTTTCTAATACAGGTCATGTGTTGTAGTATATACTCGGGAAACCACTTTGTTTCTGCATTAGCTCTTCGGAAATGAGTAAACAAGAGTGACATTGAAAATATGAGCCAGTATCGTAATGACATGTACTCATAAATGTCCATGTAGCATTCAGTGTTTGAAATATAGAGCTTGCTGAAGGCTATACAGTGCTATATGTGTATAGGGGCGATTACATTTATGATCGATCACGTTTTGTTCCTCCTGAAATGACATTTAGGCTCTACAGCTATTTCATGTTTCACCATTTCCCTAAGCGCCTCATTGACAGCTTATTCGTTTTTTAATTCTTGCAGACGTCACAGTAAATTAACAATCTATTTTTGTTTTCTCTCAATAGAGGCAGAACACGGTTATGCGTCTGTTTTACCATACAGTAGCGACTTTTCCAGAAAGAAAACGAAAACCTCGCCTATTTCCAGAAAAACTCAGAACAATAGGTAAATATAAGTCCTGCTTTTTTATGTGTTCATTTGTTTGTGTTATGTGCAAGTTTAAGAAACACAAATAGTGGAGGAGAGCTGTTTTCATGCACACTGCCATCTTTCTGCTGCCTGGGCTGGGCTCTCTTGTTTTGGTCTCTCCCAATAAACACTGCCACGCGTACACTGTCAACTCTGCTGCTCCAACTCTCTCTCTGTTTCACACACACACACACACACACACACACACACACACACTTAAAACCCTCCCCAAGCTGAGACAAAACACACCCGACATGCACATAACCTTTCGTTTCTGCACCCTGCCTCAAACGGCTATCGTGCTGTCACTGTGAAATGGCGTTTTTTTCATGTGGTTAGTGTGTTTGGTGTGTGTGTCTGATGTTAAATGAAAGTGGCCTTTACCAAAGGGGTCCCCTGTATGGAACCATGGCCCTCCACTTTCTCCACACACATACACACACACAGTTCATGAAGACACCATAGATCGAGGCTTCTGATCAGACTATTGATTGCTCTCTCCTCAGGAGTTCACCCCTAGTTTGACCCCATTCACATGCTGTCACAGTCTGCATGCTAACACAGACGCTGCAGTGAGGCCAGAAAATGACACACAATTACATTACATAAGTAATTACATTTTAATTTCAGTTTCGGGTTCTGTCTTGCTCTGTGGCCCGGTGGCCTGCAGGTTAGATGGTCATCTAATCGTTAGCAGGTTAACATTTAAAAGGCCTGTTCAGTGGGAGGGCTGCTAATGTCACAGTTATTTTCTTGAAAAATTCAGTGTTTACCTATAAAATGTCAGAAAATAGGGGAAAATACCCAAATTAATTTCCAATCCCTTGTTGTATCTCTCCATCAATCCACCATAGTGGACCTTCACTGTGTTGGTCTAAAAAGAGGGTGCATATTGATTGGATCAATGTGGGACCCTCCCTTATCAGGAATCCCTTTCCTCTTGATGTCATATGACTCAAATTCACTTCTATGTCCAAGGCTACATGCAAATCAATTTTGGCAGGGATATTTGGCCAAGTGTGCAACAGCGAACTCTTTCATCTGGTAACTAACTACCTGATGATTTGTAGTAAATGTGTTGAACTTCTCCAGAAACATTTGCATGATGTGTCTGTCCAGTGTCATTCCCAAGAGTGCTTGCAAATCAAGATCTGAAAAAGCTCACAACATTTCCTGTTGACTAATATTAGTTTAGGGAAGCACAGCGAGCCCGATTTACGTCACTGCACGCACAGCATGTTGGCCCAGTGGTTCCACTATTGTAATTACAATATTTTAGACGTAGAGTTGTGTAGAGTTGAAAGTGATTTCTGTCACGAATGAGAATGTGTTCCCTCCCACATTCCTTAGATACAGTCTTGAAGGTGGAGAAACAGCAATTATTAAGTATATATACATATATATATATGTGTGTGTGTGTGTGTGTGTGTGTGTGTGAGGGTGTGTATGGGGATGTGGCAGGTGGGTGCGGTGGCTAAAACAGACAACTACACACTGTGACAAACACCAGCCCACTAGACTTCATGCACCAGACTTATTCCCCTCCTTTTTCTTGGGACTGCACTGAGGGCAAATACGCCAATTCCCTTTATACTCCCATACCGTTTTTTTAAGCCTCAACAGGATGCTGGGGGTAGTGAAGTAAAAACATGTTTCATGTTTGAACTTCAACCATATATTCAGTTTAACAGAAGCTGGCTGTTACTTAAAAAGCACAATGCGTTGCTTTGTAGTACCAAAAACTGGTGTTATAGCGTTTGATGTCATAATCAAATGTGCAAATTAAAACCAAAAACATGTTTTGCAATGGTGCAAAATTCAGAGCATGTGGGGAAAAAACAGTAGGCAGTCTATTTCTGCACACAAAACGAAGAAACCCTGGTGGAGTTCTCTTCCTATTTTTCTTTTTTTTTCTTACACTGTTGTTAAATCAAAACGCTGCTAAAACAAAAGAGGGAGACTTTATTTCTGAGAGTTTTTCTGCTTCACCTCTCTGTTACACTAGAATTTAAAAGTATAAATAGCACAGACGACAAGAAAAATCCTACTTAACTTCTTTTGCATCCTTGAATCCCTTCCTGTGAATGTGGGAAAATATACACAAGGATGGGGTGTGTGAGGATGAGCTTTGGCAGTTTTACATCCCATAAAAAGAGTGATAGCTGGCTAATTTATAAGCCTTTGATCATCAGGGCCAAGTTCATGACGGCGGATCACAGAGTCGTTTGCATGCCACACCATTCTTTTACATAACATGTAAAGCTGGGTGTTAACCTGCTGTTATTACAGGTCTGTGTGCATTCTCTTCCTCTGCAGTCTTGCGTATGACTTCCTGGTCATGCCCTGTATTTTGACTGGCACGTTTTCCCAACTTGTGCAGGTTTGGCACAATTTCCTCCATGGTGGAAGAAAGCTCTGGGTCGGCCTTTTGGATCAGGTTATTAGTTGCAGTGCAACATCCCGTGCTCCTCTTGGCGTGATATTGTGCAGACACCACGTTATCCCATTCTTTGAGTGGCATCGCCGCGCAGAAGCCTCAGCCTCCTCGGCACAGCTGTGGAAACCACTGCTTCGTGAACACAAGGGCTCTCAAACAGCGGAAAATCTGAAAAGGCTTGTTGTCAGTCCGGCCCTTTGTCGTTGCTGTTTTTGTTTTTATTGCTGCGGTATCCATGGTGGTCTCATGAAGAGAAGGCCTGTGTCAGATGGACTGCAGTGGCCTTGCTGCTCCCCGGCTGCACATCATGATAGGGGTTCTCCTCAGAATAGCCCACACGCTGAGGAATTCTGGAGCGTCTAGGCCTCCAGACTACTGAGTGTGTTTTTCATCCCATGTCCACGCTGCTTTTCAGCCAGCGCGCAACAACAACTGCAGTGTGTGCATGCTGTTTGTATGTGTGTGAGAGGCGGCGGGCGGGGTTGGTGTATGGGTGTTGTGCAGTGTCACCGATATGGCTCTCTCTCTCTGTCTCAGGGTAATTTTTGCCCTCTGAAAGATGTCACACACACACACACACACACACACACAGGTCTATTTCCAGAATGTGTGATCAAGCCCTTGCATTGCTTGTTTGTGCCCTTAATTTGACTGCAAATCCGAATGAATGTGCAGCTGAAAAGGCTTGTTCTGGGGTATTATAATATTCTCTGTCTGTGGTTAAAACTTTGTTGCGCCACAACAGACAGAGAAAAAGAAGAATTGAGGCCGTTCTTTGATGCCTGACACATTTTTTTCCTAAGAATGTTTCTCAGATCTGCTGTTTCTTCCAAACATGTCTCACAATCAGATCAAAACATTTTCTAACCAGCCTCTCACCTTGGGATCATTCATTACATCACATTCTAACTTGTTATGTGATTTGTCAGTATTTTAGCGCTTGCTGCCCCGACTCATCCTTGTCTTTTTGTCTGTTTGTCCTTTCAGATCGTCGCACAACGAGCTGGAGAAACACAGGTAAGGTCACATCTGAGGCTCTTTGCCCCCCCCATTACCTCCAACACATCGCTCATGTTTGTCTGATTTGCATGCACGTCTTTGCCCAATACCCTTGACTTCCTAACATACCGAGCGAAGGGATGCTGGCTGCAGGTAAAACGTCAGACATTTTCCGCTCAGTCAAAGGAACCAGATCGGATAAGAGGTCATCTTCAAAGAGATCTAATCAATTCATTCCTCCTGTCTGAAAATGGACAATAAGCTGATTTCAAAGAACACCTTCATGTTGATTAGATCTGTCTCCGTTTCATGGATGAAACGCGTTACCTTGTATGGAAAGGGAATCCTGTCAGTAATGTGATAATCCTGCCCAGACTGACGCTGTGAGCGGAGGCGGGGTGAATTCTGGGGGGGGGGGGGGGGGGGGGGGGGGTTGGTTGCTTTTTTTTGCATCAAAGTCACCCAAAGGCTGATTCTTACAAAACTGCAGAGGATTTAGCAAACAGCTGATGTGACTATCAGCATGTGAGCAGAGGCAGAGATGGGCGTGTTGGGCTGCACGTCACCCGCGTTAAGGGATTGGGGTTTGCCAATCACGTGTCTGTGGAAGTGAGTAATGGATGTGTGTAGAGCGAGAGAGAAACAAGTGCAGACATATTCTTCCCTGAGAGAAAGAGAGAGAGAGAGAGAGAGAGAGAGAGAGACTGAGGGCCCTGACCGATTACACTGCAGGTGTTGAGACACAACAGTTACCTCATGTCCGATGATGGGAGTGGTTGGTTACAAATGAAGTGACGTCCAGTTAAACTGACAGAATGCCAGTAAAGTGTTCCATAATCAATTTACTCACTTCCCTTATCATCACTGCGGCCACAAGTTTCTAAAAAATCACTTTTACATCCAGTGCAGTATCATGAACATGTGAGTTCTCCTATTTATTCACCGTTGTGTTAGCCATGATGTAAGCACTCCGACAAATAAATACTAAAAAAATACTTTAAATACTCTGCAAGTCACACTGCACTGTCCCTGGGTGATAAGTGATTCATTAGTTCTTATTTAAAAAGGGCTTTCCTGTTGTCATTTACTTTTATCCACGACTATTTGTACGGAAAGAATTTCAGCCTGCTTTGTAATGACAGGCCCTGCAGTGACGAGGAATCACTGTGAGCCATTGCAACAAAATGCATCCTGATTCAATCCCTGTCTGGACCTGCGGCCTCAAATTACATGGTCATTACTCCAACGTGCATTACAGGTGTTAACCTGTGACTTAAGGCTTTAGTATAATCATCTACAGTGCGTGTGTATGTAGTTTATTATACCTGCTATAATTGTGTAGCTAATACATAGTGCTGAAATTATTAATTGGACAGGTTGCCTACTGGAAAGTAATCAACAACAAGTCATTTATAAAGCAAAAATGCTAAACATTTGCTAGTTTAAGAGGATTTTCTCACACATATTGGATATCGTTTGATTTTGGGCTATTGGTCGGACAAAACAAGCTCTTTAAGACATCTTACACTCTTGGACAATAATCAAGAGAGTGATTGAGAGCAAATGCTACTGGAATTCCCAGTGTCCTCTGCTGATCTGTCTGTCTGTTGCTGACTCATAAGAAAACCAAAAGTGTCCAACTGTCCTGTTCAACCAGTTCAATGAGTGTGTGACCAGTTCAGAGCATCCTCTCAGAGCTTCAGCCCTGTCTAATCTTCGGTATCGCTCCCAAAAGCCCTCCCTCACGCCCTCAAACGCCCCACCGGGGAGGTGCTACTGTTTGAGCCCTGACTCACGGTCTTTGTTTGGTCATGTGTCGGTGTGTCGGTATTGACGCTGGTGCAGCACAGAGCCATCCTTGTGCTCAATGTTCACGTGGTAGACAAGGTGACTGATGAATGTCTGGATTAGATGCTGGAGGGCATTAAATGTATTGTGAATAGTGAATTAGTGGTTTATTAATGTTATCTAGCAAGCAGCGCTGACATGCAACTGGAATATCTTGATACCTGATGTTCTGTGGAAATACCAAGATGAAAGTAGAATGTATTTCTACAAAGCCTATTTTTAAACCAAAGGAGCCAAAGTAAATAACAAAAAAAAAAAATCAACATCAAACATTCAGTACCATCTTTCAATACTTGACAGTTTTTGTGCTATTGACACATTTTGGTATGTATGGAAAAAATTATCCAAATCTGTCCATTTTAAGCCAGGGTCAGCATCTAATGTGACAGCTTTTTATTTATTTTTGTTTCGCCTAAATTTGTTGCTGTGGACAGCATCAGGCTCACTGGCTGCAGTTTAGTGATCTCATGCGTGCTAGGTGTCTCTGCCTTGGCAGCCGTTCAGGAGGCACCCTGCATATATTTGTGTCCCGTTATCAGAGTGAGACGTCTGGGTGGGTGCCAGCAGTGTCCCACAGGGTCGCCAACCCTTACACAACCTGCTTATCTGCTGCAACCTGAATGTCGCAGTGACAGCTCTGTATAGGCCATCTTGAGGGTGACTTTATTTCTTTCATCATTGCATTGGCACAGGCCGGGCGCTGCAGAACATCAGCTTGACATTTCCGTGAAACCAAAAGCTACTGTGTGGTCGGCCTCCGCTGGCATTGCTTCCTTCCCATTTCTGACCTCAATAGCTCTTGATCATGGTTATGACGACTCGACCGTGCCGCAGGTTTCCTTTTCTAGAAAGGTTTTGTTTTCTCATGTATCACCTGTTTACAGGAAATCTAACTCCACTTGCGTAAGGCTGGGTATCTGGTGTGTTTGTGCTGCTTCCCTCAATTGCAAAAAGGATTTACAGCTCTATTTTTACCTCTCTAGATACGGACACCGCCCATGGCTGTCAGGTGCTCTTGGTTTCATTTCTGAGATCACTCAGAATGATGCTCCAAGTATTCTCTTACACTATATATCATACCGGAGATAATGCACAACAACTGTGTGCCACCTATTGATCCTAACTTTAAATTTATATGCGCTTCATGGACACAGGAGCAGGCACTCATTTTGTCACGGTCTAATCTTCTCTCTAATTAAATTTACTCTCGCTGTGTCTTCTACTCCCAGCTGTGATGAATGACTTATTTGGCTTTGAGAAACTCTTTCCCCCTGAGTAAAGCTCCTGTGTGTGTGTGTGTGTGTGTGTGTGTGTCTATGGGCTGGGCCGGGCAGCACCTCTCTCCGAGCAGTTTGAGTTATGGCAGTGTGTCAGTGGGAGGGAGAGCCGCCCACCGCCCTGTTACTTCACCTCATTGCCTTCTACTCTTTGTCTCCTTCGTTCTCCAGAGACCACATCTGTATTCTCTTTTTCTTTCTCCTCCTTATGCTGGCTCTCCTTTTTTCACCCCCTGAAAGTGTCAGCAGAAACCTGAAGCGGAAAGGAGGAGAAGTCCAGGGCTCCCTTTTCACAGAGGGCCTTTATCACTCCTTACTGGTCCTCCTGCCAAAACTCATATGAGCCAATTGCTCTTCTTTTGAGGTGTACATCTTCTTTTGTGTCAGTGAGTTTATTTTGAAGGAGGCCAGGCTTTGATGGGCCTGTTAATCCTGTTAATCTGCATTTTAATGATTGTTAACTGCACAGCCATTGTGAATACAACAGAAGTTAAGGTCATATTATGCCCACATCCTGCTTTTTAACAGTTAAATGTCATGTTTGTCTCTTAACAAAGCCTTAAGTGTTAAGTCAGAATTCCTTTCAGTTTGGGTTGTAGTGTGGCATTCCCATGCTCACATGATTGCACGTGGCTTTTGTACTTAACTTCCTCAAATGTCCCACTGTCAGTTACATTCCTCGTGTGTGTGACGACCTGGAGTCATTAGCTTAATACCCACAGAAATATATGATGCACTGTACATGGTCTAATTATTAAGCCATGTAGTCATGTATAGCAACAAGTACTGTATATTTAACGTGAAATCAGTGAATGTTGACCTCACATTACTGTGTATTTCAGGTGTGCCGCATGGGTAAATGTAATTTTTTTATTGCGATGTAAATATATGTAGGACTGCAGCTAACGATTATTTTCATTATTGATTAATCTGCCAATTATTTTCTTGAGTAATTGTTTTGTTTGTTTAAGGCCCAGTTTGTCTTTAGTGGTGTTCTAGCGGTGAGGTTGCAGATTTCAACCAACTGAATACCGCTTGCTTCACCCCTCCCCTCCCAAGCGTGTAGCAGAACCCACGGTGGCCGCGAAACTCGCGAAAAACACGAAAGGTCGTCTCTAGAGCCAGTGCTTGGTTCGAAATATGGCAGTGCAACATGGCGGACTCCGCGGAAGAGGACCCGCTCCCTCTGTAGATATAAAGGGCTCATTCTAAGGTAACGAAAACACAATTCCCATTTTCAGGTGATCATGCACTAATGAAACATCCTTATCAGAATCAGAAGAATCAGAGAGAGCTTTATTGCCAAGTAGTGTTTTATACATACGAGGAATTTGCTGTGGTGATAAGGTCACGTAGACAAACATACATTTGATATAAATAAATGTAGAAATATATAAATATGGAATGGAAGAACAACGTTGCAGATATATACATGTGCATTATTCTGGGTCTGTGCCGTGCAGAAGTAACGTAACAAAATGAATATTATATAATATATAATAATATAATATATTCCATTTCTGCCATATTCCAGATCCCCCTAAATGTTGCACACTGGACCTTTAAGTGTCAGAAAGTAGTGAAAAATATCCATCAAAATGTCCCAGAGCCCAAGCTCACTTTTTCAAATGGATTTTCAGTTCACTATCACATAAGACTTGCAGAAAGAAAATGCAGAAAATCCTCATAATTGAGAAGCTACAACTAGGGAGCGTTTGGCATTTTTTACTTGAAAAATTACTTAAATGAGCGATAAACTAAATAGTTGACAATTAATATTTTGTCAATCGACTAATTGTTTCAGCTTTGAACTTATGTAGTAGTTTTTCAATCGAGACCCTTTTGTTAATAAAATAACCAGATTGGAACAAAAATTAAGGTATTCAGACAAGGGATTTCAGACGGCTGAAACATTTCTGTCCTCTCCTGGTACATTTCATCTTTTGTTCCAGTAGTTTACTGAAGTCAGTGGAGAGTCTGATTTGTAGCTGTTGTGGACTGTATGTGGACAAAGAATAAGAAACTGGCTACAGCTGGAGGTCAGCAGCAGAGGTCACATGTTGAATTTCTACACCCTGAGGTCACCGGGTGCTGAGAAGCTCTCCGGTTCACTGAGGTCATGATAGCAGAGCAGCTGCGTATACTGTATATCTGCGGACGAGAGTGAATTTGCTTAAGGGCTGTGGAGATATTTGAGTATTGTGAACACGACCGCGGTAGACCTACATTTTCGGTGAGAACGTTCCTGCTCCCTCTCAGGTGTCACCGCTGCAGGGAACACCATGTTTCTGTGTCAGTAAACTTGGGTCACAGCCGCAGAGCAGCTGATGCTTCAGGGTTGCACTTTAAAATGGTGCGTGCATAGCTTTGGGTTAGGTTTCAAGGCCAACGAAAGACATTTAAAGAAAGAAGTGAAAACGTGGAGAGCAGGGGAGGAAAGTGAGTTGAGTGAACCATTCACGGTTTGGTCCCGCAGGCCTGAGGAAGAGGAGGAATCGGGACATTCTTGAGCGTTGCCGAAAGGGAGGGACGGGAGGCAGCGCAGGACGTGGCTGCTTTGTGCGCTGTCGAGCAGCCAGCCTGAAATTCAGGTCAGCAGAGTATGCACACATACGCTGGAATGCAGAGTTAAGTAAGAGAGGCGGTTTAGGGGGGGAGAGTCTGTGGGTGGAAGGGGGTCACGAAACTAGCGGGACGAGTAGAATGCTCTGCAGCCGCATCCACGTTTAGTGCTGATTATGTTTTTGGCAAGCAATCACAAGCTAATATTTGTTTGATGATGCATTGATAGAGTGGATTAGAGCTGAAGGCAGTTTGTAACTCTTTTGGCTTACGAACCCTAAAATGACTCCTCGGCACATGTGACTCAGTTGACCAATATACTGCAAGTCACAAGAAAAAAGCAAACAACTTGAGGAACAGATTTTTTTTGTGGTAGAAATGTCTCCTTTTCCGTTTTGCTATCTCACAACCCCTCAGATTTATCTTGCGGCCTTTTATGTGGGCCCAGACCCATTAAATTGGACCCCACCCCACTGTTCTAAAACCTCCTTTCAGAAGTAAACAGCCGCACTTTTACAGTAAACATGGGAGCTGAAGTCGTGTCTCATGCCACCAGATTCCTGTGTGTTAAACATTGACAAGGATTCATTATAAAACCAGAGCTCCCCGTGTCAGGGGAATGTGTTTATTGAGCTTGCTGAACTTGTCTCTGCTAGTCCGTCCAACATTTGCAGATGTACTTTTCAATGCACGCAGCAGAAGGCAATTAATGTTCAGGTCTGTCATTTGACATTGTGTTGAAATGATTCAGAGATGCACAGGGAAACGCTTTCATTGGTCCGACCCCCCCATCTCTTTTTGCTCACACGCTCCCCTTTTTGAATTCTATTTGACATCTGTTTTTCTGTTAACACCAGTGTAAGCTGGCTGAGCTGAGGAAGGGATTTTGTAATGATCCACGCTTGCACAGGGGATTGTTTCAGTACAGGAAAAAAAATCAAATGAATCTAATTACCAGGCATTCCCTAGCACGCCCAGTGGAAATTCCAGTTTGTTTTGTGGAAATACTACTACAACACAGAGAACAACAAACTGCCTAATTCTGTAGTTTCCTGTTGTTTAATCACCAGTAAAGCACGCAGACTTCATTCTTTAGAGTAATTCTACGAGTAGTGAAGTAAGCAGGCCCCTCCCTCTGCACCGCTGTTGTGATTGTTTGCTGCTTGCTTGTGAGAGCAGAGTCATGTGAGAACAAGCTCCATGTTCCTGCTGTCAGGACAACGTGCTTATGGGGGACTTCTTTTCTGTCTGTCTCACCTTGCCGTTGTCACTGCACACAGTGGGTGGGTGTGGCGTCCTCGATGACAGAAAACAAATACAGCCCAACCCAGACAATTGACCTTTCATATCAGCCGTGATAAAAGCCTCTCGTGTCTCCCTGCGCGTCTCTCACCTCGCTGACGTGGGCAGCGTGGCCAACCACTCTGCAAGTTTCACACGAGCTGCTTCAGCGGCGTCTTATTTTTCTACCCCGTTGTTTTTCAGAGACGGCACATCAGCTTTCTCTTAAATGTTAACATGTTCAGGCCAGGGCTGGATGAACAGTGAGACTGATGAATGGCTGCTGAAAGGCCCAGTGCGTGTGTGTGTGTTGTGTTTGTCGGCAGGCCCCTGGGCTGGGTTCCTCACCACCTCAATAATCCCTCCATCTGCCTTGTATTCCCTAGAAACCTGCCAGCCAGATGTGGAGCCACTCCACTGGCAACCCCAAATTCCACCACCCCAACATGGTGATCCACACTCACGCAAACACAGCCCCAACTTTCACTGCACATAGCAGCGCTGTAAACACGGGAGCCAGACGAATAAAGGGTTTGCGTCGGAAAAACTTTAGAAAAACACTGATAAACCAATGCTTTGAATAATGTGTTTTGCTGCAAAAAACACTAGTGTTAGTTAGCGAATGGTTAAATTACCCAAACTGACTTCCTGGTTCAACTAAACCCCTGTATTTGGAGGTAAAACTTAAAGTGAGCACAGAACTGTGTGTACAAATACAGCAGGTCAGACCTATTTTACTGTTAAGAAAGATGGAAGATGATGAAAGATGAACTAAGAAAATAAGATCCAAATTTTAATGAGCTGGAATGATCCCTTAAGGCCTTAAAAACACAGTTTAGATCCTCTTTATTTTGGAGACGTTGAATGGCAAATTTAATTGCATTTTGAGATTAAATTATTGCACTCTCGTACCTGCTTAAAGCTGAGCAGGCCGGGCAGTGAATCCTTCACGCCGATGTCTTATGGGCTCAAAACAACACAAGAGGGCTCGTATCGCATTTTCTTTTCTTTAAACCCAACAGGGAACAAACCGAGTCAGCCCTGGCAGTGAGAGGAAACATTGCCGCTGTGTTACTGATGACCTTTGACCTTCGTTTAGCAGATTCGGCTCTGTGCCAGACAAGCCACTCAGTCCTGTGTGTATGGGTTGAGGAATGCGCTGGGCTGCAGCAAGCTCATTAAGCAGTGCAGTGAGTGAGGGGTGAGGGCCCGTTGTTTGCACTGGCTTGCCTTCTCAGGCCCTGCAGCTCTTTCTGTGCAGATAGATCTGCGATCCCAGAGCCCTGGATGGTCCTGGGACCTCTTTGGTCCCAGCATACATAACTGTCCTTCATGATGCATCCATCAGACATACACAGGCTACTGCAGATACACTGCTCGCCTTTGACTTGAGCAGCAAAACAAGATATTTCACAGTTGTTCTCCTTCCAAGGCCCAAAGTGTGAGCACATCCAGCAAGAAATACCTGGTCTGTACCCAGTAACCTTGGAGTGTAAGTCAGCAGTTTAAATAGCTTGTTCCAGTCTGAGCAGCATGCAGCCTTCTGAGCAAAAGTTCCTTTTTCCCCCCTCCTCTGCCCTTGCTTTGTTTTGTCGCTGATAGCAAAGGGAAGAGGTGTGGGAGGGAAGGTCGGAGATCAGACACAAATCATCCTGTGGTGCTTCTGCATGTGAGAATGGTCAGGTGGTCATTTCCCCGCAGACGTGACCTCCGAGCAAATCAAATGCAAGATTTACAATTAAATCCTCAGCTGCAGGGAAATTACTGGCTGGTTTTGTTTTTGTAGTTTCAGCAAATTTCAGTTTTATTAAAGTCACGAACACTTTTCAGTGCTAATACGTTGCTGTTACACCATAATAATGCAGAGTATCACCTTTTCTCTTTATTTTGCTTTAGAAACAGTAACACTTTGAAATGAGAGTATTTCAATTTTAAAAACACATCATTATTGTGTCCATCATATATTGAAACCTTTACTTTTGGACTTGTTGACACACAAGCCAGAAATCAGCCTTAACTACAAAACCTTATGTGACACCACACCAACAGTCTCACACTGTGACGGTATTCATGACTGAAATATCAAAGACTATTCTATTTTCAACCCAGACAAATTGGAAAATTTTATGTGATTCAGAACCACGTGGGCCAGACTGCGAACTGTCTGCTCTTCAGGCCTTCACGTTCATCTGGTGCCACACTTTGCATGGATGTTTGTAACAATCTGATAAACACTGCATGACCAGGGCTTGGTTTAGAAATAACAAATGTGCGCGAGGGAGGGTCCTAACCTCGCTCCAAATCGGCTGTGCGCTCTTGAAAAGAAATAGCAAGTATGTCTTGCGAGGGGAGACCGTGTGCTGCTGGGAGGGAGCTGTCAGGGACACACTGCCCTGTTTAACCAGATCTTGTCTTTGCATCAGAAACACAAGGCTTTTCTTAGACATAGTCACAATAAAGACAGAAGGGAGGTGTGTGTAGTATTCAATACATGGCTCAAGACAGAGGCTCAGCCCAAACCTTCTGAAACTTAAGTGACAAAAATGTTAAAGTTGGTCATTACCAACTATGAAAGAAAGAGCCTGTTTGATGTCAATTTAAAAGCAACAACGAGCAGCCGTTTAGTTTAGCTTAGCTAAGCATAAAGACTGAAAACAGGTAACGAACCACACCTCTAAAGCTCACTAATTAATTTGTTGTATGTTGTTTGTTTAATCTGTAAAAATCTAAGTTTAAGGAGGGACAGGAGAGGCTAGCTGTTTCCCCGCTTCCAGTTTTTGGGAAAAACTAAGCTAACCGGCTACTGACAGACAGCTTCATATTTAGGGTGTACCATACAGGTATGAGAGATGATATCAAACTTCTCATCTAACACTTCACACAGTTCATGTAAATAATAGTTCAAATCTTTTGTCATTTTTTATCAGAATAGGTCACAATTGGTAAAGCCATTTCTCTTAACTTAGAGAAAATTTAATACCAACATTTTTGCTGTTTTTTTTCTCTTTTCTATATTATGTATAATCTCTTCATTGTTCCCAAGATACATTACAGAACAATTGTAACAAACAAATATTCCATAAAAAATTATTGTTCTGAAAAGGTTTTCCTTTTATGCAGGTCCAGAAACATTGTTTGCCTTTAGGTCATTAAGGTGGCAAGTTGTCTGCTTTTGATTTAGCGAAAAGAAATGGTATTTCTGAAGGCTTGAATACCAAACAGTGCAGACATTCATTTTATTTTCATGTGGTAAAAGCAATGGTGAAAGTGCATCTGTGCACATTTCCATCCTCTGCATGCCAGGTAAAATATGTGGTGGGCATATAGGTGGGGCTTGTAATGAATAAGTCAGTAAAAACAAGGGTTTTCTTTTGGGGGGGTGGCAGTCAGGCAGAGTATTCAGGGAACGCCTTGTTTTTGTTTTTCATTACAAGAGAGGGAGAGAAGGAGGAGTGGGATGCAAGATGGATGCCCATTGGCTCAAGTTACCCTTTGGATGATGTGTATGGAGTGCTGCCCTGTGCAGCTGAGCACACTGCACTGAAAGAAGCCTTTTTTTTCAACCCAAGAGAAAGTCATCCACTAGCTCGGACCCCGCTCCCTTCCAAAAAAACACTCGTCCCCCCCCCCTCTGCTGCAGACCCCAGCTCCTTCCTGCCCGCTTCCCCTGGCTGCAGCCCAAGTGCTTAATGTGGCTCGACTGGGACAGGTTGGAGACGGGCCCCCACCTCTACCCTCAGAAGACACTTGTTTTCCAGTGGGATGAGGGTGTATTGGTGTTGGCAGGGTGGAGCAGAGGAGAGGAGGGGTTCAACTGGTGGGGGGAATTGGCCCCTGGGAGAGGAGGAAATAAAAGAACGAGAGCACTTTCACACGCCCTGTTTTTGGAAACGCCTGCATGCACCTGTAGATAGGTAGAGATGGTTTAAAGGGCACAATATATACATTAAAATCCGGTGCATATTTTTTATAGCTACAAACAAATCCCTAGAAATGTAAGATGCAACTATCACTTAGGATTTTGGATTATGTTATGTTTGGCCGTCTCTGGCTGACCTCTAAATGAGACAGATGGGGGTAGTGAGAGGGTCTTACTTTATGTGAATAACACAGGCGACGCCCTTCCTGAAAAAGAAACAGGGAAAGGCCTGTGTGTGTGTGTGTGTGTGTGTAAAGAGTGTGTTCTTGTGTACTAGCTGTGTTCTACCGTGTGTGGGGCTCTGCAGCCGGCCCTAGAGAACTTCATTTCTCCGATTAGGTTTATTGTGGTTGCAGCGATGGCCAGTGGAGACCTTGCATTGTTGGAGTTTGTTTACCATTCAGACAGAGTTAGCCAAAGGAACGAGAGAAAAGGGGGAAGGCTAGCTCAGAACAAAGAAACGGTTCATGGACAAGCTTGACTAATGGACGATTGAAAGGCCTTTATGAACAATTTTGAATGCACCAAGGACAGACAGGACAGGAGGTAATCTGCTGATAAAAATGTGAATAAAAGCAGTCCATTGAAATAACATTAAAAAAAATCTATGCATCCAGTACATCCGTCCAGTCGGTGTCCACACAGAGATTAACTTTGCCTTCTTGTCAGTATCACTGAAACAAATGTCCAAATGGTAAATCAAGTGAGCTGTTTACTTGTGGATTCAGGGTTGTCGTCCTGCAGGGCTTTGGCAGGGAAGCAGGGCCACAGTTTGTGTCTTCAGTTCAACCAACAGAGTGACGAGAACAGATAACCTCGAACAGAGAAACTCGTCAATTGCAGTCTAGCCACGTTTTACGGACTCTCCCTCAGTTTTAGGGTATAGCAGGGTTTTCATTTGGTCAATCAAACACACGATTTAGTAAAAGTGAAATAGACAGCAGAGATGGACAGTGGTAATGCACCACTACACAGTGCACAGCTAAATTGAGGTCAGTATGTTGCACTGAGGCATTCTGCATATACATTAGTAACAGTGAGTAGTCGCAATTGTGCAGTGCAAGGATGTTTTTGTGAATACACAACCAAACTTAACACATTTTGTCACAGAGGCAGGCAAAACCCCAAAACAGTTACATAAATATACTTTTTCTAAAAACAGAAAAGTCTCGAAGCCAAGGGCCTGTTTGTCTCTTTGAATGTGTGTCACATGTGGGTGGGCAGTGAAAACACATCTTATTGATGAGGAACGATGTAAATGTTGTGGTACTTACATGAGCGCTGGCTGTATGATAAGAAATCTATAATGATAAATGACCAGACTTTCCCTCCATGAGTCTAAAAATAGTTAAATATTGTGTAGCTATATCAGTGTATGACATTTACGTTCTCATTCTGGCATACTTTTTATGGATTAATGAGTTATTCCAGATTACTGGACTGGACTTTGGGAACATTGGTTGGTTGAATATCTGGTTACACGTCGTTGGTTGGTGTAGCTATTCTCAGCTTAATTACATGGGATTCAGACTATTTATTGGAAACGCCAATATAATAATTGAATTTAGATCGGCATTTGGTTTTCCATTATCGGTAAAAGCTCTTACATGAACTGTCCCTGCTTGTTGTTGTGAATGAGGGTGTTTGCATTGCAGATAGACGAGGATGTGATTCCTCACGGGGGACTTGAAAGTGTTTTGCTGGAGCCTCAAGCTCAACCATCTGAACATGTAACTTCTCACGGTCAAGCCCAGAGTCACAACTGAAACCAAACCTGCAGAGCACCAACCCTGATCTCGTAGTATTCAGTCGCCATTCTCACCGCTTTAGTACATGTTTCTCCAGCACAAAAAAAGAACATGACAGTCACGGTACAGGAAGCACAGCGTTTCTGCCCTTCAGGGATGGGCGAATATGCTCTTATCGGTCTGTTTGTGTAGGTGGCTTCTCACTTTTCTGCTGGTGGATGTCTGCTGACTCACCCTGTGCTTGTGTTTGCAGACGTGCCAAACTACGGCTGTACTTGGAGCAGCTGAAGAAGCTGGTGCCTTTAGGTCCAGACAGCACGAGACACACCACACTGAGCTTGCTGAAAAGGGCCAAGATGCACATCAAGGTACTAAAATAAAACAAACATACATGCCATGTTCACATGACTGATGTTTCTCTTTGCATCTGCTTGATAAGTTAGCCTTTCAGAGCCATCATTTAAGTTGTTTGAGAGATCACTGATGACGATTTTGATTATTGTTTGTTATTTATCGAGCAAAAATGCCAAACATTTGCTGACTCCACCTTGTCAGATCTTGTTTTCACTGTACATGAAATATCTTTGGTTTCCTAACTGTTCGTCAGACAAAACCAGCAGTTTGAAGAGGTCGCGATGGGCCCTGGTAAATCATGAATGACATGTTTAAACATTTGATTACTCAAAAAATTATCAAGAGTCCAAGTAATTGTGAGTTGCAGCTCTGGTGTGGAGAACTAGCTGAACGTCTCCTATGAAAGCCCAGTTTGTCTTCTTCTTGAGCTTCACGAGCACCAAACTCTTGCTCCACTTCTCCTGTTTCTTTTAGCTGTTTGCTTTTCTTCCATGCCTACTTTAAGTACTATATTGTTTTCTAATCTTTCAATCACCACAGTTCAAGTGCTCCCAAGACTGAAAGGAAACACAAAATGAGTCAACAAAGTTGAACATACAGGACATTTGGTGGCTGATCTTTAGATACATGAAATGGAGATAATTGGATGTTAGGTTTGTTTAGAGCCAACTCCTCCATCCGTGGTTCATTAACTTGTGCAGCTCACACACACACCATGTAAGATACTTTTCAGAACGGTTTAGGACATGCTGTGCTGATTTTGCTGCTTACAAGCAGCAACAGTGTGGTTGATGGAAAATCCAGACGTAGCGAGTTTTAACCCTTCATTTCCTGTTTACCATGCACGTCCTCTTTGCTCAGACGAATTCCGCTAATTCTCGTCACTTGTGTTCTCACATCACAGAGGGGCCACATATGTTTTAGACTTCGCTTTGATTCACCACTGAAAACTTTCACATGCAAATGAATGCAAAATCGAATCCCACGTTGAGTCAAATTATTTTACAAGAGTTTATGTTTATTTTTACTTTCTAACCTAAAAACCTCACACAGTCACTTGGCCACTTCCTTATTTCATGATGAATACTCTCCTTTGTAACTTTGGTGGAGGTCTGATTGGCAGGAGATGATAAGAAGAAAAACAGCATCTGCATAGTCAAGCAATATCAAGCTTAATAATTAATTAAAAATAATTATAAAAGCAAGTTATTGAATAGAGTTAAAAAGATGTTTTGTGTTAGAAGGTAAGAAAAATGTGTTGTATATGTCACTTTACTGCTGTTAGCCTCAACATGTTTTACTTTCTTTTCTTTTATTACATAGTATGTGGTGGTATTTAAATGTGGTATTATTGTGTGCCTTTTATACATAGCCCCTAAAAGGTCACAGTGGGATTGTTTTTGTCTGAACTACTTTTCTGCGCCCTCACAATAAGTTTTGGTTTCCTATTTCAAAGGTAACACAAAACATATTGCGAGGGAAAGAAAAAATATCCCAGAAAGAAATGTGACCTTTCGAAGGAACCATACATTATTTCAACGGTACGAAAAAAAATAAAACGAAAAGATTACAGCTATACAGTTTTCACAGTATTCAAAGATGGGGATGGGTCCGGCGAACATTATCGTTGATTCTTGGCATTTATGTGTGTCTCTGCAGAAGCTGGAGGAGCAGGACAGGAAGGCTTTAAATGTGAAAGAGCAGCTGCAGAGAGAGCACCGCTACCTCAAACGCCGCCTGGAGCAACTTTCTGTGTCCGGATCAGTTGAGCGCATCCGCACTGACAGCATGGGCTCGACCATCTCCACCGACTCCGAGCAAGGTACATTGGCTTAACAACTTTATAGAGTAGGTAGAAACGTGCGTGCCATATTGTGAAATGCTTTAATTGAAAACGTACATGTCACTCAGAACTTTTCTCAATTGACAATGTGCAGCTCTAGTGCAACGTGTGGGCAGTCCTGGGCATTGTTGTGGTCAGGGCTTTATGTAACTATGACATGTAAATCACCTCCACATTTGATGCAAATCAATAACAACCCGGTATAGCTCTGGCTGAGGCTGATACATACACTGTATACCCTGAAGCTATAACAATAACTGCTCACAACACCACCATTAGCCCTTTCATCTACATGTGAACCCAGTCAGAGCTACTTTAGCTGTCTGTATTCGTCTCGCTGTCCACTGATGAACTCTGAGCCTCCATGTGGTCCAAGTGAAAAGCCACTCGATGATTAGCCCCGGCCTTGTTTGCAGTCGAGCCCCGGGGTCAAGGGTTAACAAGAAATCTAGGTCTCCTCTTTAGCTACTGATGGTGGGAGATTCCATGTAAAGTGTTCTTCTGTGTGCTGGTGCCAGTTGTAGCAGCTCTACAGCTTTGTCACGTTTCATCTGTCGAAAAAAAGTCGTTGAAATGAGGGGGCCGCTCAGAACAGCTATAAACACTTTTGCCCTTGTCGATGTGGTCGGACAACATGCCGTGTGAACTTCTTTTTTTAAATGGGCCAATCTGCTGTGTCACCAGCGTCAGAGACTCCCCTGAAATGCTTAGTTTGGACGGTTACAGTATGTTTACTAATCCTGGATGAGGTAAACACACATGCAGTTGTTTATCAATGGATGGGGATTAGCTGTGGGAGCACAAAGATCTGCCTGTTTGCCCAGAGTTAATGGCTGTCTAAATCCGGGTTTAATCCACACGTGCAGCAGGCTCCCTAATAAATATGCCCACAGTTGGGTGTTTTTTTAAACAGTACTGAAAATAACCCGGTGTGTTTTCTCTTTTCGTGCAGAGGTGGACATTGAGGGCGTGGAGTTCACTCCTGTGGAGGCGGACAGCGTGGACAGTATCAGCGACGGCGAGGAGGAAGACCACTACAGCCTCCAGAGCAGCTCCAGCGACACCAGCTACACAGCCACACATTCCCACAGACTGCAGCCGCACCACTGTTAAGACACCATGCGGCCATCCATTTCCCAACCAGCTTCCTCCAACATGCTTCCTTTCCCTCCCCGACCATTCGCGATCATCAACGCCGCCCACTACCTTCATCAGACCAGACAGCAGCGGTACACCCTGAACCTGTTCCTTCTTTTCCTGGCCCTGGCTCTCCAGGAAGCACATGAGGCTGAAATGCCACTCCAGCCTTCCTGACCCCCCTGACCACTGACCCTACCTCACCCTACTGTATCCTGCCTGAACCTGCCCCTCCTGACACGCCCTGCCCTCCCACTGCCCTCACAACCCCTACCTAGTGTTGCCGCAGGCTAAGAGAGAACAGCACAGTGTTTGTGGTTTTAATGGGGCTTTCTGTGGTGTGGTGGACAGCTTTGACTTGTTAATCAGAATTTTGTGAAGTGCGTGTTTGTGCGGTGTGTGTGAGAGACCAAGCCAGGAAGTTTAAGAGAGGTCAAAAACAAAATATAAGCGTCACGTCATCTCCATGGCCATAACACACAGGCAAGGCGTTGCACTAAGTTTGTGATGTAAAAGGTAAAGACCTTCTCTTTGTTCTGCAATATATGCAATAGGGGGACCTCGAAAGTTATTTACAACATACAGTATCTTCCCTTGACACGTTAAGACTTAGAGGAATAGCTATTGCAGTTCCTTGAAACATTTGACTGCTGAAAAAAGGTCAAAGATTAAAGGAATAGTTTGACATTTTGGGAAAAATAAACAGACATGAGTGGCATAGATCTTCGGATTCCAACTTCCCCAAGCTATTCTTTTAATTGGTCCACTTTTTTTATGTGCAGCAGTGCTTCTGCAACTGCGTGACCTACAATGGGACTTTTTCAGTGGCTACTATCATTACTAAATGTGGCCGATCTTTGGCCAAAAACAAATGAAAAAGTTACAGAGCTGTACCAGAGAAGAAAGAATGTATATAAATGTACAGTTACTATCCAAACCGTCAAGTCTCCCTCTGGTTGGGTTGCCTAACCACTACTCCACACTACTGACCACTACACTATACCACCCTATGGTGTGGATGGACTACTATGTCGAATAAAAAAAAAAGGAGTTGCCTCAGAACTAAAACTCTATTACTTAAAGATTGAATAAAATCTTGTGTTTCCTCAGTAGCGAATTGATGTAGCAATAAATACAAGAGGGCTTCCTCTGAGTATTTAAATGATTCTGGTGGAGCATGAGGTGTCACGGGAGACTTTTCTTTTTCCTTTTTACCCTGTAGATGGCAAGTGGGTGCTTACGGAGAGCAGACCTGCAGAAAAAGGGGCAGTTCTCCTTTTTCTGTTTCACTAATGGATCCTTCTTTCTGCTCACGGTGCCATTCACCCAGAATTTGAATTTCTCTACAGCTCTGCTACTTTTTCAAGCAGTTTTCATGCGTGTGTGGATTGTTTTTGTTCTGATTACCAAGTCAAAGCTGCATATGTGGAGAAAAAAATATTAAAAAGGAGAAAAAAAAAGAAAAAAAAAAGAAAAAGAAAAAAAAAGGGCCAGCTCTAAAGATTGGTTCTCTATAGAGGCGTTCATTTTAGCTAATTTAGCAAAATAATTACATTTACCTTCTTTCTACTCTGTTGCTTTTTTTTCCTGGAGGTTCTAGGCACTGCTGAAGACCGGTGCAGAAGAAATTTCTTCTCTAACCTGTCTGTAACTTATGCACAATAGTCACTATTGACGGAGGAGGCGCTTCTGTCGCTCTCTGACTATTTAATAATCATTAGGCGTCAGTCTCTGGCAGTCCTTAGAGCTTGGCGTCCCAACACTTACAAAAATGAGGGCCGGTCCACCGTGGCAGGTCTGACCAAAAAAATTTTAAACTACGAAAGACTCAACGAAAAAAAAACTTGCATACAAAAGAAGCTGTGTCACAAAAAGTGATATTAGTCAGTGTAGTCTATATTTCTTGTATTAAATTTTGTATTATATTTTCCTAAATGTTCTCTTGTAATGAAAAGACAAAAAAAGAGTAAGTATATACAGATATATATAGAGAGAGAGACATATGAAAGACAGACAGACACGAGGCCAGGCTTGTTGTAGGGAGAGTGGGGGCAGGGGAGCTGATACACTGGCCCCTCTCCCTTTGAGTTACTCTCCTGCTGTCATTCTGTGCCTTGGTGAGCCTTCGACTTCCCTTCTCCTCCTCCTCTTCATCCCATCTCCTCACCCTCGGCCCCTACTCAGGTCACACTCCCCTCCCTCTTCTTGTCCTCTGGCCGGGCTGAAAGCTTTGATTTCAACCCTTACCATGCCAAAACACTTCCATGAGCAAGGGGCACTTGAAGAAAAGACCTCATTTTAAATAAAAAAAAACAAAACAAACAATAAACAACCCCAGCCCCTTTGGTCTCTACTGAGAAGCCGCTGATGTTGTACACCCTGTCGAGGCACTCCCCACCCTCTTGACGCCAGTGCCGCCTCTGTCACAGAAAAATTTAAAGAAAAACCACACACTGGTAAACTCCCATGGCAGCTTCCAGTCACCCCGAATGGTCACCAACGGGGTTCAAAACTTCTGGGCTTGAAGCGTGTTTTTCTTTTTTGTTGTTGTCATTTTACTATTATTAAATGTTGACTATGTGTTTGTTCAGTGGGAGTCACTGGGAGAGGAGCGATAAAAGAATAATCCAATCGATGGCAGCTTAAGGTGTTATCCTCTGCACTCCCAGTGGTCTGTCCCGAAAATAGTGTTACCCATTGATCAGGGGACCTCGAGACACAGCAATATTACCATCTCGTGCTTTCTGAGGGAGGGTGGGGTGGGCAGGGTTTTTAACACAAGCAGGTGGTTTTGCTTTTGACTCTGTGGTGCATTTTTTTGGTGACCAATTCTATATTTTGTTTTAATGAATTTTACCTCCTATCTGCACTCTCTCCATACACTGCAGGAGGGCAAAAACAAACAATTAACAAGAGGTTTAAAAAAAAAACAAACAAAGTTTTTGGAAAGAGCTGTTTTTATTCTACTTGTCATTGCGAGTTTACATTCATGTCAAAAGAATTTGTACATGACTGTTGGTAGCAAAAATGTTCTTCAGCTTTCTGGTCAAATGAACAACTTAGACACCATGTTAATGGCATAAAGTTATTCTCTTGCACAGAACCTCCCTGTAGAAGAGTGACAGATAAAAACACAGTGAATGGGATGAGTTTAGGGCCAGATATGAGATTATAATTTTTCAGTGGCGTCATTGAAAAATATACATAGCACACACTCAGAGTGAGTGGTTTTTGAGCAGTTGACTGGTGTGGTAACATTTTGTCTGAATGCTGGATGGACAGTGTTTATGGAAATTCTTTTAATGATGTGCCTTGGAAAAAGTTATTTTCAAAAAAACAAGCAGAGATTGTACCATTTAATGAAGACTGTTATATCGGTCACAGTTATTTTTAACCCCTTGGCGGCTTTGGAGCAAGTATAGACAAGGTTTGATATTTGCTTTCATGTTTCTGTTGCACAGAGATTTGTCAGTGTGTTTGGTTTTCTGAGAGCACACAAGTAATAAGGAGAAGTCAGCGGGGGGGGGGGGGGGGGGGGGGGGGGGGGGA
>NC_060153.1:9695246-9768485 GCF_021292245.1 Micropterus dolomieu | reverse complement strand
GGGGGGGATCAGGGTGAACCACAGACCGAGGACAGTCTGCACACAGAGCGGGGTCAAGGCAGAGAAGATGAAATTAGAAACGCAGAAGAAAGACACCAACCTGTGCCAGAGCCTGCTGAGTAATGGTGCTTGTACAAATCAACACAAGGACTTCCATGAAATATTATTCCTGCCAAATAAATGGTCACTTTTAAACCTTCCGTGCTGAATGATTAGTAAAAGTCCCTTTATGTAATTTCAGATAAATAGCTTTAACTACTTGTAACCTTTAGGTCAACATCCCGCTTTCCAGACCCCAGCCTTTTAACTCTTGTCTCCTTATTTTGCATCTTTATGCATCTGGTGACCCTCTACACAGTGCTCTAAGATGGGTGTCACACCAGCATTATGGTTCATCTCTTGTACCCACAAGAACCTAGAGGCTGTGGAGGAGGGCGGGCTCGCTGGGATTTAGTTGAGAAGGAGGACGGTGGGGACTTTGTTTGGGCTGACAACTGTGCAGAGTAGGGAGAGTTCTGTGCCAGAGACCTGTGAATATGTTCCTTTTTAGCGAATGTGTAATATGCATTCAGAAGATGTTATATAAGTTCCTTTTTTTTGTGTGAGTGTGTGTACACGAGTACCTGGTGCTGGCTACATTTGAGCAAACACTTGAAGGTATAGTGTATTCTCTCATTGTAATATAATTAAAATGTTTTATACATAAAGTTGCCGCAGCCTTGTTACTGCCTGTTAAATGATGTATGATACACTGTGCGGATTTACACACCGCTTATTGTGGGGGAAATGGAGCCTAGTGACAACCTTCAACTGAACAAAGCAGCAGGAATATGCAGATAAAGGTGTTCAAATGTTACAGGGCTTCCTGTTTGGTTTGTGCAGCTGTGAAACTGATCTGCAGTTTGGAATATTAACTCGTTTTTTAAAAAGGTCAGAGTTCATGTTTTGTCGTTTAAGCAGAGAAACGTTACCTGGTGAAATCAACAAAGAGGCAAAATTAAATCAATAAATTATCACTTTTTATTAAAGCTTAATTTGACAACAGACACTAGACTTTAACTTGCAGGGTTGGTTAAACATGTTTTGTGGCAAAAAAAAAACATTCAACTCTTTGATTAAATGTCCAATGGATCCTGTTTTACATACTTTTTGTTAACATCTAAACCTGGCTAAAATAAATCTACATACTCCATATTACAAATGCTTAATGCTAAACAATCCTCCATAAATACATCACATTAATTATTTTGAACTATATTTCAAGTCTTACAGCAAAATAAATCCAGACAATTCTATCTAAAAAGGGAATGCAATCAGTGAAATATTTTGACCAGTCATCTTCATCACTACCATATCAACAGGCAGACTGAAACTATATACTTTAAAATATGTTCATTGACACACCTCAATGACACAGTCATACTGTTAAAGGCTTATCACATTAGAGAGTAAATCTGAGTCAATCCGACTTTTTTTGATACAAGTCACTTTGGTATTTTGTGACACTTCAATTCCGGCTGAGCTGGCAGTGACTAACCAGTAGCGTTTATACAAAATCTTCATTTGTGTGCAATATTACAAAATAGATTATGTGCTGACACTAGTAACCTATACAGTGTGCTGATGTGTTTCAAAGTGGGAAGTTTCGTACAGATGCAAACCCAGGAAATGTCAAGAAAGAAAGAAATCATGAGGAACCAATATACAACAACTGTTTAAATTAAATGCACATTGAACTATTAAAAGGGTAAGTTTGGTATTTTGCATACTGGACCCCTATTTTCCCATGTTTGTGTGTCTATGTGACTAGTTGGGTCATCTTTTGAAATTGGTCCAGTATTGAGTGAGCACACTGCAGCAGCGAATCAGGGCTGCAATATAATCCTTGTTGCAAAAGTACATCCACTAAAGTGCTTGCTTTTGCCGCTGACAGTCTCCGTTTGTTTGTGTCTGACAACATTGTGGAAAGGATCCTTATAGAAAGAAATTTTCTTTTAAAAAGAAAGGTCTGCGTTATTTAACAAGTAGAAGTCTCTATAATGCCCTCGTCAAAGCCACCAGACTCCCTTGACAAAAAAAGTAATTTTACCTCTCTGATCTACCGCTGCTTCGATTGGCTAGTTTGTTTGTGTAGTACATTGCACTGGTGTTTTTAACCAATTAAAACACCAAAGACACACAATTACACGAACAAAAAAAACTAACGTACCGATGGAGTGGTGGACCAGCAACACCTGTGTTTGCTGCAGCCTTGTTTCGTTTGCTGCAGACTGCAGCATGCTCGCTCAATACTGGCCTAATTAGTCATCTAGACACAAGAACATGGGAAAAATAGGGTCATTTGAAACAAAGAAACAAAGCCTTTAAATTATAATCCTTGTCCATCCTTAGGTGAAATTAAAACTTCAGTCACAGTATTATGTTACCAAATCCTAAAGCATAGTATTTTATAACATTTGAAAATGCCATACCAAGTTTTACCATAATATTGAAAGCAAATAAGCATACTAAAACAAATTTGATACATTAAATATATTGCAAGACACGAAAATGTGCATTTACACCTGATGTAGTTTCAGCATTAAAGGGTGCTGCTGGTCAAAATCTGAAAGTTTCCACAAAGGCAACTTGTTTCACAAATAGGCTCAGCACCTGAGGTTTAATGAAAGCGGACAGAGAAGACGGAAAGTTGAGAATAGAGAAAGAAAAAGATTGGGCGTAGTGAACAGAGGTAATCCGACGAAAACACAGATTGCAGCGTTAAGAGAAAAAACAGCAATCAGCGACATCCCAGAAAATATCAGTCAAGTCAAGATGATCAAAAAGGCATTGTGTTGAGTTCATGTCACCTGCAACAGTCCTTCACACACTGTCCTGTCAGACGTACTGCTGGGGTTTCTGTGGGACAGCAGCAGCTGAAGCCAGGCTCTTGGCTGCCTCCTTAGCCTTCTCTGAAGCATCCTTCACTGTGTCCCTGAGCAACCGCTGGGGCGTCTCTCCTGTGAGCCCAGAGTGTCCAGAGAGAGAGAGAGAGAGATTTCTTAAGGCCTTTTCAGACGTAGAATACATAACTTTGCTGGCTTCACAGAGTTGTTAAAGTGATGCCATTTTGTTGTTCGGACATAAGGTGATGTTTACGTGTTCCTTATGGCTTTGTTCAGACAGGGGCACTTGACCCAACTTTGGTGTATCTATTATTTAATTCTAGTTTCAGATATAGACTATAAAATAGGCAGCAAAATTTTCTGACCGCACACAAACAAGCAGGAAGTTGTTTTTGCAGGATATTAATTTATTCATTGATGCTGCTGGTCTGAATGAAAGATCAAAATATAAGAGACATCTGGTCTGATTATTACTGTGGTAGTACAAAGGTTTTCTAACCTGTTTAGCCCCGATCACAATGGACGGAAAAATTTAAGAGACTGACTAGAGAAGTTTAGTATTTGGCCTTGTGCTGCCTTTACATTAATCTGAATTCAAACTTGTGCCGTGTGTAAAAGTGACTCGAGACCAATATGTCAAGTTACCATCACATGTATGTAAAGAGGTTCATGTCTGAAAGTGACCTGATGTAATAGCACGCAAGATGGAAAGGTGACAAAACATAAATCACACACTCATATCTGTAACGGCCTCACACTGGATTTCCTGTCATCGGAGTCTATTTGAGTCTGACCTCACTGTGAACCTCCAAATTTATAGTAACCTCAGGTGAGAATAACTAGAATCGCACTATGACTGACTAAACTGTGAGACAGAAAGAAAAGTGTAAACTGCTTACACAGTTGATTTCTACCATGTACATTCTTTTAAACAACCCCCCCACACACACACACAAAAAAAAGAATAAAAGCAGCATTTAATAGCATAATATTTCAGTGTTTTAGTCGCAGGGTGATATGACGTGAGATTTCACTTGTACCTGTTTAACTTGTTTCCTTTTCCTCACTACACAAGTTGATTTCTTGTGTATGTACATTGTGTATGTGTTCTTGTGTATAGCGGCCCCGCTAACTGGGGCTAAAGGTGAAAGCGGCTAGTTGTGAATTCACTGCTTGTATAAAACCACCTTTTAGGTACTTTCACAATATCATATGAATCATAGCATTCCCACAGTCTGCATTTGGCTGGTTACTTAAAAGACCTGTTAAGTGACAGTATTACAAGCGTTTTAGGTTTATTTTCCTCTGAAGAAACTGTCTGGAAAAACAGACGCTGCAGTTTTAGAAGTTAGACGGGACATGTCCTCCTCTCTGTCCATCTGTGTGCTTTGGTATCAGGTGGTTTCTCAGACGCTGCTAGTCTGATTTTGATACAAGTGATTCATTGTATTGCAGTGTATAAAAATACAAGTGATCTCATGTGGTTCTATAAATATAGTAGCTTTGTATCAATTTTACATAAACTGGTCTGATTAAATCTAAATGTGTGATTTTGGCAATGGATAGTGGAATTAAAAATATTGCGGATTGTTGAGGTACCTTCCGCTCTATAAATGCTAAACAGTTACTAACTTCTTTTGCACAGGGTTTTGTGAAAAGCAGGTACAAGGTTTGTGTTCTGGCTTTCCCTCTCTAGCTCAGTCTAACGCCTAGAAGTAGAAAATAAGATTATTTTTTAAGAAGTAAAGGAGGAAGCTGGAGCGTAAACTCCAGCAGAACAACATGAGGGAGGTCTGGAGCGGCATGAGGAACATCACTGGCTTCAGACCGACTGGCAGCAGAGGAGCTGAAGGCAGCTTGGACAGGGCCAACGAACTTAATCTGTTCTTTAACAAATTTGACTCAATGGCTCCCGCCCATCCCCCTACTAACTAAGCTGCTGTCTCACCTCTAACACCTCCAACCCCACTACTCCCCCTCCTCCTCCTCACTGTCCCCCACCCTCCTGTGAGACACCAACCCCCCCCTCCTCTGGCTCTCAGGTTAACAGCTCTCACCAGCCTGATGACTCCTCCTCTCCCCCTCCCCCACCTGTAACCTCTGTGTGCCTCACTGCTGACCAGGTGAGAAGACAGATGAGGAGACTCCACTCCAACAAGGCTGCAGGCCCTGACGGTGTCCGTCCCGGGATGCTCAAAACCTGTGCCCCCCAGCTATGTGGAGTCCTTCACCACATCTTCAACCTGAGTCTCAGTAGGGTCCCTGTGCTGTGGAAGACCTCTTGCCTCGTTCCTGTGCCAAAGACGCCACGTCCCAGTGACTCCAAGGACTACAGACCTGCGGCACTGACCTCCCACATCATGAAGACCCTGGAGAGACTGGTTCTGGATCAGCTGCGGCCCATGGTCAGCCCTTCTCTGGACCCACTACAGTTCGCCTACCAGCCCCGACTGGGAGTTGAGGACACTGGTGCCCCGCAGGGGACTGTCCTCTCTCCCTTCCTCTTCACCATCTACACCACGGACTTCAACTACTACACAGAGTCCTGCCATCTTCAGAAGTTTTCTGATGACTCTGCTGTGGTTGGATGTATCAGCAAGGGTGACGAGGCTGAGTACAGAGCTGTGGTGGGGGACTTTGTCACATGGTGTGAGCAGAACCATATGCAGCTCAACGTGACAAAGACTAAAGAGCTGGTTGTGGATCTAAGGAGAGCCAAGGCACCAGTGACCCCTGTTTCCATCCAGGGGGTCCCTGTGGACATTGTGGAGGATTACAAATACCTGGGAGTGCACATGGACAATAAACTGGACTGGGCCAAGAACACGCAAGCCCTCTACAGGAAGGGCCAAAGCAGTCTCTATTTTCTGAGGAGGCTGAAGTCCTTCAGCATCTGCAGGACGATGCTGAGGATATTTTATTAGTCTGTGGTGGCCAGTGCTATCCTGTTTGCTATTGCATGCTTGGGCAGCAGGCTGAGGGTAGCGGACACTAACAGACTCAACAAACTGATCCACAAGGCCAGTGACGTTGTGGGGGTGGAGAGGAGGATGCTGTCCAAACTACATGTCATCTTGGACAATGTCTCCCACCCACTCCGTCACTTGCTGCTCAAACACAGGAGGACTTTCAGTGCAAGACTCATTCCCCCAAAATGCAACACAGAGCGCCACAGGAAGTCATTCCTGCCTGTGGCCATCAAACTTTATAACTCCTCCCTTTAAGTGTCTGACACTTAGTCAGTTATTAAACTAGACCTCATTATCTAGTTTCTGTCCAATATTACCCGTTTAATAATTAATGTGCAATATTCTCTGCTGCTATTTATTCACTAGTCCTTTTTGGTTCACCATAATAATTCTTAATAATGTAAATATTGTACATACCCACACACCTTTATATTTGTCTTTATATTTCATATTTATACTATTATATTTATATACTCTTTATCTATCTACCTTTGACAAGTGTGCAATTGTGACAAAAGAATATCCCCTCGGGGATCAATAAAGTATTTCTGATTCTGATATTTAGTCATTTTCCTAAAAAAAAAAAAAACTACTTTAAGGGCCTGATTTACTAACACCCGGAATAAAGAGTACTAAATTGCGTGTGCATTCTAAAATTTTACACGTGTAATTGTTGTACCTGTTACGGGTGATTAACTAAGAATTATTACGTATATGACAACAGGTGCAAACACAATGGAGGTGTCAGTATTTAAATGAGGGTTTTTCATCTTTTAATGGTTTCTGCCATGGACAGTCGGGAGGGAAAGCAGCTTCTGCATAAAAACCTTGGTTTGTTTCATTCAGTGTGTCAGTGTGTGAAAATCCTATGTACCTGCCCATCCTGCCTAAGATTGCACTAAGTACTTGGGACAGCACACCTGAAAAACTGCTTTGGGAAACCCCAGCAGAAAAAGCTACAGTATGCTGGAATGACCCAGACGCGAGGAAATACCAGCAGATCCTTCGCTCTGGCTGGATGAATTTTACGTGTGATCCATGCACTGCAGCTGGGGGCTCTCCGCAGCGCCACGCAACTTTCTAAATTCTTCCATCTCACGGAGAAAATAAGTCAAATCGAAATGAAATTTGCTTTATTGGCATGAATGTTAATACAGTTTTGCCAAAGCTTCAAGGAAAATACAAAAAACCCAAACATTTCAATTCATATAGTTTATCGAATAAATAAAATAATTTTATTTCTATATATTGGATATAGAATAATATCTGATATTTTTATTTTCTCTACGTCTTCTTTCATTATGGCTGTGTCTCCTTCTTGCACCGATAATGGCAGCCATCTCTGCACAACTTTACATGGCAGACTTACTTCATGTCGTCATCATCTACGTGGGCTGCGTCACCCTATACTTGACATTGATTGGTTTGTAAATGGACATGCATCTGACATCAGCGTGTTGTCAATTCAGCGGTTAGCTTTTACAACAATGTCATGTTATATTTTGTACTCCATGGACTGGACAATTTAAACTATATTGTGCAGCTACCATATAGCACACTTAATTATATAAAAAAGCCATAAAAAGCGATAAATATACTGGAAGAATTTAATTTAATTTGAGCTTCTGACAATGAAAGATGTATTTGATTAACTTTATCCTTTGCATTTTTGTTGTTGTAAAGAACTTTGCATAGTTACACTTTGCAGCTAGTTCATGTTCGGCAAGTAAAATTCCTTGTTGTGTGAACATTATATTGCCGCCGCCGGCAGGAAAGGTGGCTGAGCGGCAATTTGCTTCCATAAAGGCCGTCTGTTTCAAAAGATACACTGTCACGGGCTATATATAATTGTTTCCTTATTTCAGTGCATTTGTTTGTTTCCGGTTTCGCGGTCACCACCAAACTTCCTGCAAATATTCTTAAAGTCCAAACTATCCAAAAAAAATCCTTTCACACTAGAGACGAACTGAACCATGGTTCAACCAGAGACTACTTCTTTTTGTCAGACCAAAATTCGTCAGTTTAATCCAGACCGCGGTCGCAGGGAGATTTCACACCTGTAATTTTGGTTCGGCTCAAACTGTCCACAAGTCCAGACCAAACAAGGTAGGTGTAGCCCCCTTATTGTAACAAAATGCCCATATTCAGATTCATAGTTCCCCTGCGTAAAAGCAAGTTACCATGTAATAATTACCCAGGAGCAGCTTCTCTGAATACATCAGTTAACTGATTTCATAGTTTTGCATCAGCCATTGATGATAGCAGTAATGCTAATTAACTGACAATTTATTCACAGCAAGAGATCAGAAGCAGGCTGCTGAGCTAAATGTTAAAAACAGTGTACGTGGACCTGCGAGATGAATATTGTGTCTGACAGATTTGATCTATAAAGGCAGAAAACACAAACTTCAGTTTAACATCCAGATCAGCTGACAGTAGTGGCACACAGACCCATAAATCTGTCCCACATGTGATGATGCTCTCTCAGACTCTCCCCCTGTCCAAGCTGATTTTTTAAATTTTAAATCTGATAATTAAAAATATTCTGAAAATGAAAATTAATAAAAAATGGCTTTAAGTCATTTAAGCAACAACACTGGAGGCCCTCTCTGCTCCGCATCACTTGTCATTGACTATACTGCCATGCAATGGCAAAATGCAGTAACAGTCACAAAGATTTGCCACTACTGTGTAACATATTTTGTATCTTCATATTTTTCTTTCATCTATCATGTAAATGTCATATGTAACTTTTTTCCCCTCTAAACCCCAATATCAGAGCATCAAAAATCGCATTAAACTGTTTTGCATACAGTTTGTAGTATTTACTCCAGTTTTACTTTATTCTGATGTCTATGTAAGCATACTGGTAGCTGCATGTAAAAAATACTAATATTAAAATACTGATCAATGTAGAAGGCAGCCATTCTTATTCAAAAGGTTTTTCAAATATAATTCAGCTGGATTTTAACTAAAAAGATCAACGTTTAGAGATTGTGATTTAAAACAATGTAACTACAGTGGGTGGTAATTACACATGGCCCTTTGTTAGCTGGATATTAGACATCATTAATGACAACGTATTCATTGTTGTATTCGGGGTAAAAAGAAAAATACTGTTATTGCTCATTCTCCTCTTATAAAAAGGTCATGACTAGGGTTCAGTTTTTTATCTCAAATAAGTGTCAACTAAACTACACACTATCTACTTCTATACTTACACTAGATTCACGTTTGAGTCACTTTTCTGCTCTCTGATTTTTCCAAGACAAATACGGTGTGCATCTGCATACACAACACACAAGTGGAGAGAGACACTACCATGGCTACACGGTCTACTGTATTAGCCTCATGTATGGCATCATGTGACAACCCTCGGCAAGGCCGGGGATGGCAGATGGATGCCCCACTGCTAACGTACTTACCACAACGCTCAGCCTGATGCCAATCCCTGCAGTGCCATCAACAAAGGGGAAGTGGGACAGAATCACAACAACGGGACTACGTCCTTTCAGACAACAGTACGCTGCATCAGCAAAACACAGTTTGAAGCGCAACACAAGCCTCACTTCTCTTTTCAACTAATGCCTTCCTGTGATTCACATTCACCTTTCTGGTGACTTTTCCAACTTTAATGTTTTGTGTTGCATTGATTTGTCTTCTTAAAAAAAAAAAAAAAAAAAGGTTAAACAATTTAAGATAGTTGTTAAGTTTTATTTTTCAGAGTCTGATGAAAGATTAAGGATTTGTGCAAGACAAATACAGGCTTGTGATTAGCGCTGAACACAAGTCATTTCTTTTGGTCAATCTTCTCAAATGGAAATATTTTCTGGTTTTCTTAGTCTTCTATCAGATTAAACTAACTATTGGTTGGTCTATCACTCAAATATTAACTTGGGGATACAGATACGGACTGATATGGACAACGTCACCACTTTTAAGGCTAGACTTAAGACTTTTTTGTTTAATAAAGCTTTTAGTTACGGCTGGATTGAGCAAACTTTAAATGATTAAATCGTTAACATTTTATTTTGCTGATTTTATTGTGATTGCATTTTATCTTGTGTTTTTTTTTTTTTACATGCATTCTGTATTTTATGATTTTATTTGATTTAATTTCAGTGCATTTTGTAAAGTGTGTTAGGACAATGTCTCTTGGTGATTTTGCACTTTAAGTAAACTTGATTGATTGATTGGCAGATGTTGCAGTTTTCTACAGCTGCTGTTGCTGCTGAGGACCCATATCTTTTGAAAAACACCTTTAATTCTGTTGTTTATCTTATCTAGCCCAGTGGGTTTCAGAGTGGGGTCTGGGGACTCCCAGGGGTGCTTGACGGGGTTCCCAGCAAAAAGGGGAATACTTTATTTTCGTTATAATTCCATCCATAAGTTACACAATGACAGACTGTATGACTACTTGGGTCATGGGTTTCATACACTTTCTTTAATAAAACATCTAAAAGCAAAAGTCCAGTCAGATGGGGGACCGTGGGACAAACTCTTATCAAGGGGGGATCAGTGGTCTAATTTGTGTCAGTTTAGGGATCCTTGATGCAAAAAGGTTTGAGAAGCACTGGTCTAGGTTATTGATGTTTTTGCCGTGTTCGTCTCTCTCTCTCTTTTTTTAAAGTGCCTTTCATTTGACCTGCTCTACAGTATTTTGTGTATGTGACACTCACTGCCTAAATTATTTTGGTCTGAGCCTAAATTCAGAAAGCCAAGCTGTTTGTCTCTGTAGTTGTCATGGTTTCATGTCCCACATGGTATTTCTAAGCAACAACATGGACCTTTAGGCTGCTTGAATTAACCTTTTTTTTTTTTGAAAAAATGTGGTCAATACTGAGAGGCTTAACGGAGACAACTTTCCGATAGCAGAGTAATTACTGCTTCAAACTATTTTATGACATCGAGCTGATTTTGCACAGGATTCTTGGGAGGGTAAATATTAAAACTTTATAAAACGTCTGAGGCGAGCCACGTCAATTTTTACTTTTACCGGAAGATGTTTCAAGGATGTTTAACCCTGTGTCCAAACTATACAAAACATATAAATTTTAACATAAATAAGTTAAATAAATAGTGTACAATGTATCGCGCAATACAATGTTTTGAGGAAGGAAATCCCTAATTCTAGTATGAGTTCTCTCATTGCCAGAAGTGGCAGCAATTTAAAATAAACTGTTTTGTTCCCCTCTTCTCTTTCCCTTGCACTTTCCCTCCCGTTTCTGTTGGTGAAGGGTACATACCCTGTAGGTTAGACAGTGCGTATTCCAGCCCTTTCATGGCCTTCACCTGGTTGCTCTTGAAGCGGGCCAATCCAAACTCCTGGGAAAAAGTCAGAACAGGAAATGGCTTTACATGGAGGACACATCTGAAAAACAACACTTCGCTCACATTCCTCTCCTTGCTTTTCTCTGGGGATATTGTAGCAAGCCTGGCATCTTCCACATCTAATAATAACAATTTTAGGTTGACATATTTTTGGCACCCTTTTCACTTCTCCCCTTAAATAAGCAACTTCTTTATTTTGGCACTTGCAAACAGCCTCCCACGCCTCATACTATGACCTACAAATTAAACTAAGGCATTGAAAATAGTATTCTGTATGTTACCCTCTGGGTTAAAAACAAATGTATATACTTGAACTGAAGCGCAAATATATATTCTACACTGTAGGACAGCTAAAAGTAAGTGATTATAAATAAATACTATTCCTATCTTACTACTATTACACCTCTGTTCATATCCGACTCATGTAACAGAGCATAATGGCTCTTTCTAGCTGAAATCAGAAAACTTTTCAAAGGGAGAAAAAATAAATAAATAAATAAATATATGAATATGATGAAAATGTCTCATCTAATTAATTACACCCAGAATAGATTAACATTTTGATTTAAGCATGTGCAATTACTTACTGCACAAAGAGGTTAAAAGTACCTGAATAGGTCTGGAGAATCCATAAACACTTGAGGATATCCACGCTTCCCGTTTCAGCTGGGTGGTGGCTGGCTGCTCCACAGAGTCTTGAAAAACACAACGCTCCTCAACCGACTAACATGGGAGAGAGAGAAAGGTCACAGCATGTTAAAGTAAAGGACAAAGCTGTGGAACGATTTCACATTTTTATTTTATTTTTTTTATGTACAATTTCGACATACAGGTCCTCGAGAGCTGACTTGCATACGCTACACCACTTTATATAAGTGTTGACAACACAAACTGAATTCTTCTCTTTAAGGTTTAGCTTTAATTTATGTGAGAGGAATAATATAGCAAAGCAATCAATTTTAGCCAGAAATATTTGGGAATGTTAGTTTGATTTGGAATAGGATGGCCATGACTGGATTCATAATAAAATCTGCCACCACATTTAGTTTTGTTTGTATTAAGTGATGCCACCCTTGGTCTCAAAGCTGTAGCAGACTACCAGTTTAGTGTTTCAAATGTTACCTTAACACTGTATTCTCCCAGACTCTTCTTGTCTATATTTGTCAATGCTTTGATCAGACCAGCTCTTTGACCACAACCAGTTAATTAGATTAACTTCCGGTTATGTTTTACACTGCAGTAGATTAAAAACATGAGTAGTTTACATCCACCCTGCATTAGTATATAGTGCACAGCAGTACAGCAGAATGTGAAAATAGCACACCTAAGAGCTGCAAATTTACAAGTCATGTCAAGGTCCTTCTTCCCTGGGAGATTATTACATCTGAACTGCGTTCAAACACTCGTCTCCTTTGAAGATCAGGCTGGTTGCATTAATAATACCCTTCCTGGGATTAGCAGCTACATGTGACTGCAGTTTGCAGCCATGGTACAGAGTACAGTCTCTTGTACTTCAACATACCAACATAGTGTACAGTATCAAGCGAGGAGAAACCGCAACACTAAGGAATAAGAACACATGTTTTGAATTTGCGAATTGCTTTTGAACTGTAGAAAATAGGAACCTCCAGGTATGAGATATTGCACCCGTAATGACACTTAACAGTGATGTCAGAATACAGTACTCTCCTATATCGCAGACCCAAGGGGATAACTAACCACTGGAGATTTCTTTTGGTCTCTACCATCCCCTGAGGGAAATATCTGGCTCTTTATCTGTTAAATGCTCTACCATGTTAACCAGCTAGTCGCTAACTGTTTCTGTCTGCAGTTTGGTGCTGACCAGTTAGCGTACAGTGTGTTTTTAAGAGCTTTTCTGCTGAAAACAGCAACATGCTGTAGCCAAAAATGACCCTATGAAAAAGTTAAGTTGTAGGCTGAATGGCTAAACAATGAGCTCAAACTTGATAGAAAGCTCCGTTAAGCTGAAAATAGCTGCAGAATCAAGTGATAATTCCCTGTAGGTTCACACAACCTTTTTTAATACTGGCAGAGTGTTTACACACTCTCATTGGATATACAACTATCACAAAAAAAAACATTATGTATTACAGCTGCCTTAAGAAACTCAGGCAGCTGAGAACACTTATGGGAAATTGGCGGCAAAAAAGGTTCATAACAATGAAATGGGAATGTTACACTAAAAGCAACAAACCACAGAGAATCAGACACCTCACCATGAGAGTTGTGTGGTTGAGGTTCCAGGTGTAGGTGGTCAGGCTCCTGTTGACAGGGTCTACAATAGAGTCCTCAACGATGTACACACAGCGAGACATGCCGGCGGGGAAGAGCCGCTCTGCCCAGCGAGGCATTCGATTGGTTTTCTTCAGGAGGCGTCTGGAGAGAAGTCGATGGTCCGCAGTCACCTCCCGGTACACAACGTCCTCTGTGAGAACATGGGTGCTAATAGATACAAAATCATACAGCCCTGTCAGCTACATAGCTACTGGGCACCGTTAAAGAACGCAATCACATTTTTAAAATCTAGCTTAAAACAACGGTCAGATGCCCAATTATACACTGAAACAGTTATTACTTGCTGTAATCATTCCTTCTGTTCACACTGGCCATTAAGAGGTGTAAGTGATGGCAGACAAAATACATTCCAAAGTTTATTCATTTAATATAAAAAGACTATTTTTCATCTGTAGTCCCTGGACAGTTGTTACATAGTCAACCTAAAAAAACAAATATGAAATTATTTTAACAATCATTTAATTTTATGTGAAGGTGATGCTTCAGCAGTCTGGATTAGACATATCAAGCGGATGTCTTCTAAAGCCTAGTTCACTCTACACGATTTTTAGCCCGATTTGCCGCTCGGAAAGCTCGGCAAAGCTCGGTAAATCAGCGGTCAATCGGCGGTCGCCAGTCGTTATGTGTGAAATACACGACGACGCATCGAAACGGCTCCCCGACACATTTCTGACACATCGCTAGCGTCTGCCAGATATCTAGCATGCCAAATATCTGGAAGAGTCGGCCGACTCGACATCCACATCCAGCCAATGAGAGCAGGCAGCTACTTTTTCCACCGCAAAACACTTTTTACTCACCTCCAGTTCTCTCTGTAGCACAGACGATCCCTGCCACCTGCTTGTGCTAATCCATTCGTTCACCCATATTTTTTGTTGTCTTTATAATTGCTATCTTTATAATAACAAACAACAGCTGTTTCATGTGTAGGTTCACGTCATTTCACATTTCACCTGTGTTATCTTGTCAAAATGTGGTTTGGAGACCAGCGTGGGGTGACACAGCCGCTGTCAGCTTGTGTAGCGTGTGACCCCCTGTCACCGATCAGCCACGTAGTGTGAACGCCACAACGACTTCAAGACTCCCTTCACAAGTCGGCCAACGCTGAAAATCGTGTAGTCTGCACAAGGAATAAGTTACAGTCTGTTTAAGTACCAGTGCACCTTTTTGCTATACATTCACTACAGCTCAGCAAGGAAACACTCTCTGTGTAAACAAAAAGAAGAAATTCTGTACTAAAAAGACTAACTTCAGAGGAAACTCTCTACTTTGACTAACTCAAAGTTCAACATTGGAATACATTTTTGAACAGTGGATTTTGTCGTCCTCCTATCCCCCCCCATTCCCATCTTTTCCACTGGAAAAATATTAAGAAAGGATCTCTTCATGGCCAGTATGAATATTAGGAATGATTACAGCAAGCAAAAACAGTGTCAAAGTATATATAGGCATGTGAATGTTGTTTTAAGACAGACCATAATAAATGGGAACTTCTCCTTTAACTTTCAGGTTTCATATCAGTTTGTGATTTATTTCAGCTATGTTTGAAACAGTGATCTACTTTCAAACAGTCAATGCCCGGCGCAACTTTTAAGCACAAAATGCAACTGTGATATTTGTGAGATATAATAGAACAAAGACCTCTCAAGATTCTGATGTTGTTAGGTCAAGTCATGGACACCAATAAAAAAGAGACTGAAATTGTAATTCTGAAAATGCTAAACCTAGTTTTACTTCTCTGAAATGTTTTCTCAGTTCTCTATCCTAATCATGACTAAGTGCTATTTTTAGTTGTAGGTTCACAAATACAAAGCAATGTACATAAGGGTCAAACATCCTCTATTGAGTTGAACTTTTGTAAATGCAATGGGGGTTTAATAATATTTAAATCATAATGATGGGATTTGTCGTCTTAATCACATAGTGAAAGTGTTATATTGTGACCCCTAATCCATCAATACTGATCTACAAATGTAAACAATTCGTATCAATTTATGATGAAGTTGGTTGCAAATTACAGTAGCCGTTGAAATACCACATTAAAAAGCAAAGGTTTACAATTTTGTCTTCTGTTTTTCTGGTCACCTATATCTAGACAAAGTTGAGCGAGTACGATTGTGTGTCCTTGCTCTAATTTCAGGCACAGAATGACTTAAGAAAATAGATTATCTCAAAGGCTGTGTTGGCTTTTGACACCCACCACATTTAGGATGAGCAAAATGATAAAATACCGACCACTGAAACATTACAATACCTGAATGGGTTAGGGTACCTCTGCCAAAATGCCGAGACAACATGGTCCCAAGTACTCCTGATGTCAATGTTATTGCAGAAATACTTGACCATTTTTCTCTTGCTGATGTACAGGATGGCCTGAATCCTGAACCCTGAGGTCTCTTGCTGCAACTACACAAGACAATGAAAACTTGTGTGCCGACTCCATCCAAATTCTGGCACAGTCCTGTAAAGGCGAAGAGAAAGAGCTTTACCAAATCTGTCTGGTTATTTTATCCATACAAAGCTTTTCAACTGATCTTCTTTATCGCCGTATCTGTCAATATCACAATTTTAAATTATTTGTACCTTGACAGAAGGATTTTAATAATCACCCACCAGTGTTAACCTATTACATTACCAATACAATAGTTATTTCAGCATTCACTACACTGCCCTACAGTCTTGTACTAACTGTATATACAGTAAGTTACTACTAGCCATACCACAACACTGTATATACTGCTATTTTCATATGCACTTGCCTGTACATAATAACTATGTTTATGTTTGTCTTTATTGTCCTGTCTTCATTTATACCTTTAGGATTGGTCTTGGCACTGTGTTAGCTACTGAAAACCAGAATCAAATTTCTTGTAACATATACATAAGTAGTGTGTAAGATGTAATGCATATTTTGTCATCTTCACAACAAATCCTAGAATATACGTTCATGAAAGTCTTACTTCTTCCAACACCTATGTAACGTTACACACGTCAATTCGATTTATGGCTTGTCACTATGCTATAACTTAGCTGAGCTTATGGCTTGTCCTTACTTAGCTCGGTGGCTAATGTCACTGCTAGCAGTATATTATACTTCCCTGGACAGCTAACATTTACCTAGCTTCTTAAAACGGACTTGGCATAAATTACTCAATTAATGAGTGACAACCGGTCCCGTTAACTTAACGTTACACTCTTTACTTTAAAGGAAGCTAGCTAGCTTACCATAAATCAAATAAACTGTTAGCTATGTTCATTAAGTTTAGCTAGACTTAACGCTAAGTGGAGAGTAACTGGACTTTCAAAAGCCCGTTGGTATCATGAAACAGGACAAGCCTTACCTGAATTCACTGCTAATGAAATAAAAGGCTACTAAATATCCACAGAGTGCCTGCTTGTTGTGCCTCTACCCCACAGATTTACTAACGTTACATGCGACTGACAGGACGTTTTCGGTCGTCGAACAGTAGATGCGTTTGACTTCACGTGATCAATGCTGGAATAAGGCATGCTGGTTAGAAATTGTGCCCGACTTTCGCCGGCGCCAGAGCCCTTCAAGGAGAGAGTCACGTCATCTCCGTTCACTCCAATGAACCAGTTTTTCACAGCAATGGCGGATCATGGAGCGTCTTTCCGAATAGTTCCCGGAAGTAAGCATCAAATGCTAGCAGCGCAGCAGAGCTGCAATAGAAAATACTATTTGGGATGCACGTTTAAAAGGTAAGAGCCCTAACACAAAAAGTAGTACACTGACATTATAAAAACAAGCTTCTTCTTCTTCTTTGTGTTCATTCTCTGGTCGCAAACTAACTTTAAGGTGCATACTGCCACCTTCTGTATCGGAGTGTGTAGATTCATTTACTTATTGTGTATCAACTGAATTCAACAAAATGAAGAGAGAAAAAACTAAAACAAACAAAACAAACACTTTAAACCCTATTACCCAACCTTGTCTGAATTATATAATCTATTAATCCCTAATTTCCAATTTCCATTTCAAAACTGATTTTAAACTCCATTCCTGCCCTGCCTCATGCACTATATTCTTTCATGGCTCCCTCTCTGAATCATATTTCCAGCACTGCATGATAATGTGCTCTACGTCTTCTAGAGTGTTACACCATTGACACCTATCTGTTGGACTTTTCCCATCATTAAATGTTATGGTGACCTCCTCTCTCCTGTTACGATATCACTAACTTGTTTAGTATGAACTGACTTCTGTATTTTATAATAGTGTCTCTCTTTTTTGTCTGAATCATATTCCTTCTGCCAATAGTTATTTATAGCTGTTCTAATTAGTGATTTTGCTTCTTCTCCTCTACCGTAAGCTACTTTTATTCCTTTGCTGTTGTTTACTTCTTTCTTTGTCAACGTATCTGCTTTTTCATTTCCTTTAACATATGATATATATGAGCAGGGACCCAACAAAACTGCACTGTTATACCCATTCTTTGTATTCTTAGCAACATAATATGCATTTCTGTCATTAGATCTTCTCTGACTGTTTGTCAAACCTCTGAGAGCTGCTGCTGAATCTGAACAAATGACTGTTTTCAATGGCTGTACCTGCACAATCCACTGAAGCCCAAAAATTACTGCAATGATTTCTGCAGAAAAATGGATAATTAAGAGTTAATCTGTGATGTATGTTTACATTAAATTCTGGGATATAAATCCCAACTCCGACATGCCCATTTTCAGGATTCTTCGAACCATCTGTATATACTGTTACGAAACTATAGAATTGTTTTTGAATATGTTCTCTAACTATTTGATTAATGTTATCTGTTATTGACCAGTTTTCCTTTTCTTCTAACAGCTGTAGATCAACAAAAGCATCTGGTAGAATCCATGGAGGAACATTACTTATCGTAACAGATGGACTGTAATTTACCTCTTTCAAACACATCTTTTCTGCGATGTTAACAATATTACATCCAAATCCTCCATTATTAGGCTTAGTATACTCCCAGCATTCACTTAAAACCTCAGTGGTAGGGTGTTCCCTTCCAAATCCTTTTAATCGAACCCAGTACGCTGCTGATATTTTCACTCATCTAAGATGTAATGGCAGCTCACCAGCTTCTACTAATAGAGCGTTTATTGGCGTTGTTCTCATTGCCCCTAAACATAGCCTCAATGCTCTGTTCTGAACTTGTTTTACTTGCTTTCCCATAAACTATACATCCATAATCAATAGTGGATCTTATTAATACCCGGTATATGTTTAAGTGATATTTTAACAGTCCCCCAGTCATAACCACATAAATTCCTCATGAGATTTAACACTTTCTTGCATTTTGTGCTTTATATGAAAATTCCATGTGTTCTTTCCATCAAACCACAGCCCAAAATTTTTAAATTCTGACTCTCTCTCTAAAGGTTGTCCGTATAGGGAAAGATTAATGTTTATTGGTGCTTTCTTTCGTGTAGATAACATAAAGCATGAATTAGTCACTGATATCTTGAAACCCCAGTTATATGACCACCTTTCCACAATCTGTAAAGCACCTTGCATATTCTTAATCACATGATTAATGTTTCTCCCTCTTTTCCAGATTGCCCCGTCATCTGCATATAATGCAGCATTTATATCTATATCTATATCACTGAATATATCATTTATCATAATAACAAGATGGGACTAATCGCACTTCCTTGATTCCATTTTCTGTTTTAAACTCACTAGACATATCTGATCCTACTTTAACCCTGAATGTACGATTTGATAAAAAATCTAGTATCCAGTTATACATCTTTACCCCAATACCAAGCTTACTCATTTTAATTAATAGTCCTTCTTTCCACATATAGTCATATGCTTTTTCAATATTTAAGAAAATGACTGCCATGACTTCTTTCATATGCAGAGTTTTTTCAACTTCATTGCTCATCTTCACTAAGGCATCTATGGTGCATCTTCCTCTACGAAAACCACTTTGACCTGGGTTTATCAATCCTTTATTCTCTAGAAAATAATCTAGTCTTTTCACAATCATCTTTTCCATTAATTTACATAAGTGTGATGTTAATGCTATAGGTGTGTAGTTGCCTGTATTATCTGGAGCCTTACCTGGTTTAACAAATCAGAGCACTTTTCCACCCACTGGGGAGTTTACCATTCAAGATCTTGTTGAACAAATCTAAAATACCATACAAAGAATTATCATGTAAATGTTTGAGCATTGTATACTTTATCTTGTCCAGGAGCAGTACACAACCAGCCAGGGCCCTTTTTAGCTCCGACATAGTAAATTCTAAATCTAGACATGAATCCATTTTATTTCTAATCCTGTTTAAGTTTTCCCTTAATGTTTATTTTTTCCTCTGTCTATGTCTCTCCTCAAGATGGTTTCAACTGTGCACACTAGCAAACATTTTCCCAAGTAAGTTAGCCTTTTCCTCATTAGTTATCACTAATTGTTCACCATCAACTAGGAACAGAATTTGTACAGATGTTCTTTTCCCTCTCATTTTGTTCAACATTGCCCATACAGCTTTTAATTGGATTTCCCCTCCTATGCTTGAACAAAATTGCCTCCATGCATTTCTCTTTGTCGATTTAATAACTTTCCTAACCTTAGCTCTCTTTTATTTTTTTAAAAGCTCGATTTCGTTCTTACTACACTCATCATTCCACCAAGGTACAATTTTCCTTTTACCACTTATTTTACTTATTGGAATATACATCAATGCTGTATTTATTATCATTGTATTCGGTAATTGTATCGGTGTATTCATCTATATCACCTTCCATATTTTTACTCCTTTCAAATTCTGAATAGCATTCCTTAAGTTTATCTGTGTAACTGCTTCCCCATAAATTGTTGTGTGCATTAAAGTCTCCACACCGTATTTCTCTTTTACTATTTTCTCCTGCTATTTCATGGAACATTTCAACAGTTAGAGGCTTACATGGATTATAGAAGTTAACCAGCGTAATATTGCCTTTTGTTCTGCATATTTCAGTAATCGCACATTCATATTTATTTGGACAAGATTATTTCCGGAATGCCATTCCATCCTTAATGAAAGTTGAACATCCTCCACCTTGTTTAATGTTTCTATCACATCTTGCTGAAGTATATCTAGGTATTATAAAGTCTAATTGAGGTTTTAGCCAGGTTTCTTGAATGCAAATTGCATCTGGTGTAACATCTAGTTCATAAACAAACCTTTTAAACTCCTGACCATTTGAGATTATACTTCTTGCATTCCACTGTAAAATGTGGATTACCATTATGATATTTATTACTGTCTTAGTAGTTATCATCACAGTTTAGGGGATTAAGCATTTCATATATTGGATCTCCCTCAGTGCTTGTGATCCCTAAATAATTCCTTGCTGCATCAACAATTGTATCAAGCCTCGTCCTTCCATCTTCCTGTTGTAGAGCTATGACACTAAATGCAACAAAGTTAACTCAACAGTTAAATCAACAAGTAAAGTCCCCTGCTTTACTTTGCACCTATGAGAACATGATTCGTGCACAGTGTCGGTTCTCTTTACTGTGGGAGGTTCCCTTTCTTCATTCGTTTGACTAAGGTTGTCATTTCGGCTTTCTGTCAGTTCCTTGTTCATTCTTCCTGCACTTATGCCTACCTTCTTTAATGCTTCAGCATATGAGACCTGATTCATAATTTTGTATCTTTGAACTTCTCTTACTTGCCTTTGCACAACACAGCCTTGAAAAGCAGCTCTATGTTTTCCTCCACAGTTGCAGCACTTTACTCTCATTTCCCGTATGCATGATTCCCTCCGCACCGTGCACCTTTCCTTTCCTTTACATTGTCCTGCAACATGACCCATACGCTGACACTTGAAGCATCTAAGATGTGGCGGAATATATATTCTCTCTCTGGGTAACTGAACATACCCATCAATACTTTCTTCTGTAATATTTCCTCAAAGTGAAGTAGTATTGATAAGCTCTCACTCTTCTCACCTCCTTTTTTACTGAACATTCTTTTGGCTTCCGTAACTTTTACTCCGTTCTCTTTAAGTTCTGACACAATTTCCTCAACTGATATCGATAGAGGAACACCAGATATTACACTCCTCAATTTGGCAACTGCACCTGGTATGTGTGACTTGACTTTTTCTCAACCAATTTTGTTTAATATCATTCTCTGCTGTTCTTCATCTTTTGCAAAGATTAGCAGCCTTCTGTTGTTTAAGTATTTTGCAAACTTAACTTTTCCAATCTCCTTTTCAATTATCTTTGTGTTTTTAATTGGATTGAAGAGATTGCCATCTTTGTTACACTCAATGATTACTATCCATTCATTTTGATTTACGTTATTTCTAGTCACATCATTAATTGCAGGCCTGCTATTTGAGGCCTTGTCTGTGGTTTTTATCCTTTTAACAGTATCCTCAGACTCCTCACTTCAGATCTCTTAGAGTTACAGATCTCTCATAATTAGCCCTTTTCCTCCTTTTCTGGTAGTGGACCTGTTTCCAGTCCATTCCACTATAATCCCATTCTTCATCTAAATTTTCCACCATGATTTCTACATTCACGATACGGTTGTTGCAAATCCGCCAAACCTTTTAAATGAGCTTATCATCTGTTCTCCAACTCGCCTACAAAAACAATCTTCATAGTAAACATTAATTATATTAGAGCAGTAGACTCTGCGTGGCCTGCGATGGACTGGCGACCTGTCCAGGGTGTACCCTGTCTTGCACCTGATGTCAGCTGGGATTGGCTCCAGCCCCCCCGCGACTGTACGCAGGATAAGCGGTTGATGATGGATGGATGGATGGATGGACTCTGCGTGGTGGAGGAGCAGTGATGCTAAAGAGTACTGAGTGGACCATACACAATAAACCCTGCTGTAGACTACTGTAAGACAGTACACAGGCACAAACCACTTAACATGCTGTTTTCTGAGTTTATTGGAGATTTATTAAATTAATACATGACAATCATTGATAGTCACCTATCTGTTCTATCTGAAGTCATAGAGATTACATTAGTCATTAAATTCAATTAACCCCGGTACCATGGGATTACCAAAAGGAATGTTAGAAAGGTAAATCTGATCTGAATTTTAAAACATTGTGTTTTCAAGAGGAACACATTTTCCAATGTAAGGTTAGCCAAAAAATGTCGTCGTCTTCTTCTTCTTCTTTGAGTTTTTAAGGCAGCTGGCATCCATTGAGTTGCATTACTGCCACCTTTACCCTCAGCTTTCATTCATATTAAATCCACCTATCTAATCCAGTTGCCCTCAAAAAAACAAATATCCTTTTCCTACCTTCCACACTCTCTCCACATTCCAATAAACTTTTGACAGTATTATCTACCTGCCCTATTTATTGTAACTGTGTTATCATTTCTTGTCTCTCCTGAATAAATTTCCATGTTGTAACAATATGTTCTACTGTTTCTGCCTCATGAAATTGTTCACACATTCCTGTTGGATGTTTTCCTATAATTAAAAGTGTGCTGTTAAGATTGCTATGTCCAATTCGCAGCCTGCTTATTACCATGTGCTCTTTCCACTTTGCTCCTCTACTTCTTGATATGCCTACTCTGTTTTGGATTGCATGTAAGCCTAAATGTCTACCTTTTGTTGCATTATCCCAGTTCTGTTGCCATTGTTGATTTAGACTTCACACTATTTCTTTCCCCTCTGATTTTGATAATTTAATATTGACTTCAACATCTCTCAACATTTTTTAACTGCTTCTTTTGCCAACTTGTCTGCTTTCTCATTTCCCTGAATTCCCGAATGTGCGGGGACCCACATGAATATGGCATTTTCCCCCTGTCTAGCTATTCTTGAGTTCATAAATAAAACTTCATACACCAGGTCCAGGTGACTTCTGGCTGTACCTATCTTCATGCTTATAAGAGCTGACACAGAGTCACTACATATTAATATTTCCCTATAACTAATTTGTTCCATCCATTCCAATACGATCAATACGGCGAACATTTCAACTGTAAACCCACTCAGACAATCAGATGTTCTTTTGCTAAGTTCCACTTACCTGGGAAAAACAACTGCATACCTTCTTGCGTCTGTTTGCGTGTCCTTTGACCCATCTGTGAAAATCTGAATACTTTCCTTATACTTACTGTCCCTATAGCTATAATATACACTAGTTAAATCAGCAGTCTTATTATTGTCTTTAATCTTAAGTAATTCCAAATCTACACATGGTGTTTCTAATTCCCAGGCAGGTCTGATAGGCAACACCACGTTTGCGCCAAACTCTTTATCATATACTCCTGCTTCCTTTGCCATTTGATCCCCTGTCCACCCAAAACTTGTTTTTTGTGTTGTCTCCTTCTCCCAGAATGTCTGCAGCATCCTTTTTGCTGGATGACCATCTCCATGCCCTAATAGATTGACCCAGTAATTAGCCCCTCAACCACAGTGGCATTTCCCCAGACTCTTCTTCTTCTTCTTCGTGTAACAAGTACAAACATTCGTGAAAGGTGCATACCATCACCTACTGTACCGGAGTGTGAACATCATGACTTCATGAAGACTTTCTAATGTCATTATTATTGGCAGTGGAGTAGGCTACTAACCAAGATTAGTAAACTGACAGTTACATGGAAAGTTGGTGGTGCCCCTTTAAATGGCCTGTTTCTCATGAAAATGTACAACTTGTCATCCTCCAACTTGTTTTTGCCACCTAGTGGATAAAACTGGGCACTAAGACCAAAAATATTAAGATGGTGTTAAATGCTGGGGAAGTGTGACTCACATCTGTAAAATATTGTATATGTCATAAACCAAAAACTCTGACGCAACCAATTGCTTGTTGTAATCAAACCTGCTGCTCTCAGAATGGTCTGACTTATAATTATAAACATTATTATTATTATTATTATTATTATTAGCATTACAAATAGGAGAATAAAATAATAAATAAACATGTCGTTTTACACATCATCTTCCGGTCCAGAAGGTGTCGCACTAGAATTTGTCGAGCTGTTCAATCTGTGTCGCGTTTCCGCTTCTTCTTCTTCTTTGGTGTACTTGCCTGCAAAGGGAAGTGTCCTCCATGGTGTCATTGTAGACTACTTGAGGTTGAATATCCAGAAATAAACAATGTCTGGGTACACACCAGACGAGAAGCTCCGTTTCGAGCAGCTGTCAAAGCTCCGGAGGCAGTGGCTGAAGGACCAGGAGCTCAGCCCGAGGGAGCCCGTGGTGCAAGCTAAACCTGCCGGCGCCGTCACCAAGTTCTGGGCTGGCTTTCTGGAGCCCAAGAGCCTGTGGAGACTTTACGTGAGTGCTGATACAGAGCTAACGCTAGCTAGCACAACAACCACCGGTGATAACAGTGAACATGCTAAATATCTATAAAGAAAGTTATTTACATAGAGAATTTACAAAGTGTAACTACTGTTTTTTTTTTATTATTATTAAAGCTAACGTATTTAAAGCTACAGCGCAGCTTTACTCGCCTTTTCCAACGTGGTGAAACATCCAAGTTAACCCAGTTTAATTCTTTATTTAATTTTCGTCCTTGTTTGGTTGCATCATAGTCAAATCTGTAAAGTATAAAGACTCAGAATTGTAATTTTACCCTTCTGTTGAAATAATAACTCGTGCATAATGTACTACATTTATCATTTGACTACATGGGAGCAGGGTGGAAAATAAGTTCAGACACCAGCCAAATGCTGGTAAAATGTGCAAATGGTTGGTAGATTTACTTCACTCTGATATCGGCTGACCGATTAATCGATCACTAATCCTATGGCTCTCGGTTCAAGTTATTTATCATGCAAAAATACCAAATATTCTCTTGATTCCAATTTTTCAAATGTGGGGATTTGTTGCTTTTTCATTGTAAATGAAATACTGTTGACTTGTGGACTGTTGGCTTGACAAAAATGACGAATAGGCCTTTTAAAATGAAGACAATATGACATGTTACTGCAGGAAACAGGCCACAGGTATAAATAATAAAATGAATGATGGCTTTTCCATTTAGCTGCTTCGGATTCAGGGTCCTTGTATTGTGCATGCTGGCTCACTGTCACACTGTTGTGGCTTACTGGGACACCTTAGGAAAATATATCCAGCATTAATATTAACACCTGTACTTTCCCTACTATGACAAGTCACAATGTCTGCTTTTCCTTAAGTTTCTGATAAGAATTTTTCACTATCTCCTTACATCTTATACTGATAGTCGTTAATAGAGTAAATCAAAACTTGGCAGATTAATCTATTAAAAACAACTATTAGCTGCAGCACTATTGAGATTTGACTTTTACTTGAGAGTACAAACTAGTGAGGGAGGTTTTAAACCAACATGCCTGCTGAAATGTTTATATTGCAAAAATGGTGTTAATATACCTTTTACACATGGTGATTTTCACTATGAAACTGTAATAGCCCTACTTTATCTTACTTGATTGTCCATTTGAGACTTCTCTGATTTACTTGGGTCTTCATGTTTCAACATCTACACAAGTCCTCAAGGCAGCACCTGTTTCCATTTTGATTTCCTAATTCAAGTTGCTCCCTTTTTAAAAACGCTTTATTTGTGAATATTTTACATGCATACACTTCCCGCTTACTGAGAGTGAAAGAGCAAGCTCCACCTTATGTTGAAGTATGCAGGATCTGTTCGGAGCAACAAATTAACCCTGTGATTCACTGTGTACTTCTTTTCTATTAATATTTTCCTGCATCTGATGTGTATCATCTCCTTACAGACCTACAAAGCATACAGAGGTGGCGTTTTCACATTAACACGGCTGCTGATACCTGCTTGGATTGTTCACTACTACGTGAAATACCATGTTGCTGTAAGTCAACAGAAATGTTAGACATTATTTGTGATATTAGTAAACAAATTAGGAGTAAAGAGAATAAAGACCTATTACATGTTAATGGTGTGGTACATATATCTGGTGAACAGAATTTTATGACTTGATAAGCAGAACTCCTGGATGTTACACCTTCAGTTTGTGTGAATGCTTGTGAATGTTTGTGAACAGCCTGTGATTGACTGATGTTATACTGATGAGCTTTTAGAGGACCATAATACAGAGTTCAACACACATGTTTAAGTATGTAAAGTGTAAAATTTCATGCTTCAGGTAGCATACAAATACGGAAGTTACAAAGAAAATAGGAGCTCTTGAGAATGATGGATATGCAGCGTTGACTTTATTCCATGTTCTTTCATTCTCTCTTGCATTTGACAAAGAAGGGTGCTATACATTACACAATTCATTCAGGTGTCAGCTTCAGGTTATGAATTCAGTCATTTTACAGTGTTGTACACTGATACATTGATCAGTCAGCATAATCACTAACAGTGTTATTGTCTTCCACAGCAAAGGCCATATGGCATTGTGGAATTAAAACCCAAGCTGTTCCCAGTAAGTATGACTTGTTTATTAATTCTAACATTGTACCTTTTTTGTTTTTCCTGTAATAACTATAATTGTTCTTTTTATTTTTTGTATGTGCAGCATATTAGCTTGCTTTACCAGCCATAGGAAGGTCCGATTGTTCCTCAGTCTGATTCCTTGCAAACACACTGTCCTGAGATGCTCTAACAATAGCCTAGATAAATGGCTCTTTGAGATGTCTTTGCCGGGTGGACAATTTCAAATGTTTTTATCCTTGTTTTTGTGTATAGGGTGACACCATTCTGGAGACAGGTGAAGTTGTTCCAGATCTCCCTGACACCCATGGTCATCACTGAAGTTGAAATATTTCAATAATTTTCATTTCTGTTGTAAAAACTGTGTATATGGCAATAAAATATTACAAAGTAATTTACGAGTATTAATGATTTTACAGATTCATGTAAATAGTGACATATTACAGTGTATGTTTTTGATGCTTTCACTTGTAGGAGGCTGTAGTATCTCTTGCTTTTTGCTATCAGATCAGTTTAAAGAAAATTTGTTGTAAACTCAGCCACAGTAGTGAAGCGGCTATCTGTAAATTACAATGCAATTCAATTATGTTACTCCATGCATTTCATTTTGGAGCAGGATACTGTGGTTGGACTAAATGCAAGGAAAAGGCAAATGCTTTATAGCAACTCTGGTACACCACTGAAGATGCACTGGATTTCCAGATAGTAAGTTATCCAAATGAAAAAATAAAAAAAAATAAAATGTTAAGAACAATTTAATGCTACTTTTAACTGGCCTTATAAATAACTATACATGTACAGAATGTGTTATCATGTAAGAAAAACAAGGCCTTAATAGCTGTTATTTTTGTCTTAGGGCCGGTTTTCTGACGATAAATGCTGCCTCGTCGAAAAATGCTAGCTAGACTAATATCCCCTATCAAATAATGATCCCACTACAGAATCATTTTATATTGCACCACTACTCACTCTATGTGTACTGTAAGGAGATGGGGAGCATGTTGAAATACTATATTGTGCCATTTTTATTTAATATATCAGGGGTAGCTATTCTGATTGATCATTTTTTGATGTTGCTGACGATCAGCCACTGTCCCCTGTGCTTCATGCGCGTCACAGTCAGTCATTGTTACAGTACATTGTAGAAGTATTAGTTGTGTAGAACAGGTATTATCACTAAAAATAATTTTATCTTGATGATTTTTTATATACAGTAAATGGTGGTGTGTTTAAAAATATATTGGTGGTGGTCGTTTTTCCAAACATGGAGACTGCGCTTTTACTCTGAAGGGCGGTAGTGGCTTGTAGCTTTATGAATAAAAAAACGGCAGGCGGCGATGGAAGGAGAAGCAAGGCTGTTGGTTTTGTAAGTTAAACAGTTTCTCCAGAGTGACATTTGTGTAGAAATGAATGAGTTTCTACAAGACGGGACGGGCTAATCAGTTACCAACTGTATAGGCGGTTGAGGAAATCAAAGGTAAGGACTGCACTACTTTTCTCGAACGTCCTAACTAACGTTAGCCCTAGCCTATGTAGCGAAGATAGCTGGAACGCCCTAGCCTAGTTAGCTAGCCTGCTAACTTTAGCTAACCAAGTTCATCAGTTCGCAGGGCCAGTGTACTTCTGACACGATTGCTTGTTTAAACTCTAGAATTGTTAAGATAATGAGCACTTAAATCCAATGTACAGTGTTTTCCCCGACAGTAACGTTAACGTTAGTAATTTATGTGAGGAAACCCTACAAACAGGGCGCTAGGCAAAGATCCAGCCTAACATGCTAAGCTAACTAACCGAAAACAACAACACAGTCGAAGGTAAGGAAGGACAAAAACGAGGGTTGGTGAATTACTAGTGTTATCATATTATGTTCTTTTCAGTGGTGACAAACCTTTCAAGGTTTAATATGCAGCGCAAATAAGACCTAGATCACGGACTGTCATAACGTTACTATGTAACACTTACGTTATCTATGGTCTATTCGGGTTAAGCACCCGTTGCTGTTATTTATTCTTATGGTTTGTTACTTCTAGTTACTTTCATATGTCAAATCGTTTGTGTATGTATAGAGTAGAGAGGTATGGTTCTTGAATTTATGTAAGGCAATTTCTCTATACGTGCACGTATATTTCTGTTCTCTATACATTCGGGGGGAAACAGTCATGTGCTTATCATAACAAGAAAAGATTGTATGTCATAAGTTAACGAAAATAGATAATGTGAACTCATAGCTAAATGTTTTGATTATGATGTGAATATGGTCATTATAACAAACGGTCAAGAACACCTGGATGAACCGTGTTTAGTGCAGTTGTAGGGTTAATTGTAAAATTCCTCTTTAAGTTTATAGGTCAGATTGTAGACTTAACTGCAGCACCTCAGTAGGACTTTACAGGTTACTGTATGTCTGCTTTACCCATCTTATTTGGTGGTTTTGAGACTTTCCTATTTCAAAATAATTTTAACCTAATATGTCTCATGTCAGATCATGTCAGCAATCAAGATTGCCCTGCAGCAGAGCCAGAAGAGTGGCAGAAGGAAAGCCTCTGGAGCAATGTCTGCAGAGGCGTCACCAGACTCCAAGTGTCCCATCTGTTTGGACATATTTAACAACATTTCTTACCTGGACCTCTGCCTGCACAAGTTCTGTTTCCGCTGTATTCATGAGTGGTCCAAGAACAAAGCAGAATGTCCTCTATGCAAACAGCCTTTTAATTCAATCTATCACAGTATAAAATCAGAGCAAGACTTTAAGAAGTTTGACCTACAGCCACTGGATAATGGCTCTTTTGGGACTTTTGGGGGAGTGCGGTTTAGATACCGCACAACTCTTACTGGAGTCCATCGACAGATGCGGGGAAGGACTTCTCCACCTCCAGACAATGGAGTGATGTTTGAAGCCTCAACAGGTCCTCCGCGACAGCCTCAGGACCGCTACATTCGGCGCATGATGATGAGGTTGGCAGCCAAGAGGAGAGCTGCAAGTGAAGGGAGGGTGGTGAACAACGTCAGGGAGCAGGAAATGGTCAACTTCAGAAGGGAACTGTACCGACGTGGGGTGAAGGTTCGGAGTGTTCGCGATGGTGGCCGCTCCCGAGACACTTCAGCTGAGTTCTTCCGAAGAAATCCTGCCTGCCTCCATAGACTGATCCCCTGGCTAAAAAGAGAACTCATTGTGCTATATGGAGCCCACGGCTCTTTGGTCAACATAGTTCAACACATCATCATGTCGCGCATTACACGGTATGACATGGAGGATGGAGCTATTCAGGAAGAGCTCAGGCCGTTCCTCCAGGCACGCACAGAGCACTTTCTGCATGAGTTCATCAGCTTTGCAAAGTCCCCCTTCAATATGGAGGCCTATGACCAGCATGCTGTCTACGACTGCCCAGCTCCTTCTTCAAATGAAGACAGCAGCTCCAACTCGTCTGTAATAGCTATCTCAGAGGATGAGGAACTTGAGGTGGAGCTGGGCCCCCCGGGAGACTCCACGTCTACACTGAGCCGTTCTGTGTGGGATGATGAGACGCCTGGCCCATCGTATTCTACGACAGCGGAGCAGAGCAGGGCAGAATGTCTGTCAGTCCTTGACTCAGACTCGGACAGCAGTTTAGAGGAGGAGAGGCGGGAGTTTGGGGCTTCTCCACAGCAAATGAGTCCTCATAACCAAACAGACATGACTCTAGGTGAAGTTAACAATGAAGAGTTTTTGTCTGACGACAGTGATGACTGTGTCATTGTAGGTTTTGTTAAGCCAACGGCAGAGAGGACTCCTGAGCTGGTTCAACTTTCCTCTAACTCTGATGAGTCTGCCAGTGAAGATACTAAAGAAGTGCCTCTTCTGCCTCAGCACATCCGCTTCTCCAGTCTCAGTCCTATAGCTTCACAGAGTAGTGATCCAAGTGGCACTGGACAGTCAGAAAATGTAGAAACAGACCACTATCATCAGTTGGATTCAAAAGATAGAAGCAGCTCTTTAAAATCCGGCAGACACAAGACATCCAGTAAGTCAGACAGAAAAGACACATATAGAAGATTTGACAGTAATGATAGATCTAAGGAGGGGCACTGGTCAAAGGATAGAGACCATAGGAGAAGGAGGAAGTCAAGGAGTGGAGAGCATGGGCACTCTAGCAGGTACCCGGTGATCTCCCACAGCAGTGTCCGCACTCTGTCAAGAGAAAGAGGGTATTGTTACACGAGTGGCAGAGACCTCTACTCAAAATGTGACAATAACTGTAAAAGGAGGGGTGACGATCACAGCTATAGGTCATATAGGCATTACAACCAAGAGAGAAATGATAGTGGGGTGCATTACACAGAGAGGCGGTCTTATTCTTACAGTAGCTGCAAGTACTCAGATCGGCACTCTCGCTCCAGGAGCCACAGCAGGGACTCACGGAGACGGGACAGGAGGCATTCTCGATCTAGGACTTATTCCAGCAGTCGTTCCCCTTCAGTGAAAAGGAGAGCACACCACGACAAGCCGGGCGGAAAGAGGAAATACAAAACAAGACATTTGGAGGAGCCGTCTGAAGACACACACACTCACAACTTATATGCTGAGGGCGACTCCGCCACGCTGTTGACAAAGCACAAAAAAAAGAGCAAAGAAAAGCATCGTAAAAAATCCAAAGAGAGGTCAAGAAAGACTAGCAGGAGTCTCAGTGTGGAGCTCGTCATCGAGGAAAACTCTTGTGAGCGAAGCAGGCGTCACCATAAGAAAAAAAAGAAACACAAGAAGAAAAGCAAAAGGCACAAGGGTAATGAGCGCACAGAGAAGTGCTCACCCAGTGTCATTACCATTGATAGTGACAGTGATTATTTTGCAAATGACAGTGTGACCCAGGCCAGCAGCACTAACAAGGACACTCCCATTGACAATACCACAGATGACGCCGTAGACCCTGCCCCTCCCCTCTCTCATGTGTAGTTGAATGGAAGCTCAGATTCCTGCTGCGTGTGGTGGGAACTGATGTATTCACCCTCAGTTGCTAATGCCTGCCAGCAGTATTTTAGATCAGAACGATGTTCTGTATGTTGAAGGTCACCAGACCTTGAAGGATATAGGATAGGATGAATTCATGTGCCCCTTTTTTAAATGCCGCCACAAGTGTGCTGATTACATGACAGACCCAGAACTAGAGTGGTGTTCATTGCATAAATGTCCATTTTAGCGAGGTCACATCAACGTACACACCTAAAACAATCCTATTTTCTGTGCAAAATGCCACTCTGAACAAAGTAGAATGGGGGGAAAAAATATTGTCAATTCTTATTCTGGAAGTTCATTTTCTTTAATGGATCAATTTTATTTCTAATGCTCTCTCAGGGATCATGTTGATTACAGTGATGTTCTGTTATAAGTCAGCTATATTCTCAAGTCAAAACAATTTCTACCTGCTTATTATATGCAGATGGTGTTTGGATTTTAGGATGGGCTCTTTTGTATTAAATTGTATTTAAAAATAAATTGCAGTCAGCAACTGTGTGTGCTTTTTTGTTAATGTTGGTTTATTTCATGCAGGATCAGACTGAGTATGTTGGGTTCATTTGATTAATAGCTGGGCCATACATTTGCCAACTTTCTTAGTGTGACTTCAGCTAGACTGAGGCTTTATTATCCGAGTGTGTTTTGTAAAAAGCTAAAATGATGTAGTCAGACTTGTTACATAAGAGGCAGTGCTACATTGATAGCCATTATAATTGATAGTTGGTGTTTCCATTATGCACACAGATCAGAGTCATGTGGTAAACGGACATTTTGCTATTAAACCCAGAAGTAGATAGATGGTTTTCATAGGGAATAGAGAAAAGAGAAGAAGAGATTGAGTTAAAACACTTGATCCAAGCTAAGAGAATTACAAACAATGTAGTGTGTTGAGTACCCAAAACCCCTTTACTAGTTTACATCTTGTTTTAGAGCTTCAGATTAGACCACTGGTGTAAAATAAAGTGAAGGGAAGAGGTGGATGAAGCTAAAAGCTTTAAATGACTGAACATGTGTTTGCATAGATAAGTAGTGTGATGGTCTAGCTCTGTAACAATAGCACATGTGAGAGAAAATAACTATTTAACAAATGTGTATGAGACTGACATAGAAACGTACCAGACAACACTAACACAATAATAAATAAATATACAGAAATTGTAAACCCAACGTAATGCAAGGTGGTGCCAGGGAAGAGGGAGCCTTCCCCCTACCGGGATCGGGCAGTTCCTACATCACCTGGAGATAGTGCCCAGCAGCCTCCAGTTCCAACCAACCTGCAACACTGAAAAACAACACATACCAGTTCTGGCATATTGCCCTGGAGCTGTAACAGTGGCCTTACAAACAGAAGTAGTCGTAAATTTGCTTCCAAATTCAGCTAACTCAAACCTCCATCTGGTTCTTACACCTCCTTAAGATAAACAGCAGTGGCTATACAGTATAGTTAAGTTTCTATTTCATGAGACAGACCTTTTACTCTAGATTGACTATTGATTGGTCTTTGGAAACCTAAGCATGGCTCTGAAGAAAATATTACCTTTATTTAGCTGACGCTTTTATCCAAAGCAACTTATAATTGCTAGACATCTCAGAGGTCGCACAGCTCTGGAGCAACTAGGGGGTTAAGTGTCTTTCTCAGGGACACAATGGTGGATGTCTCACAGTGGGAATTGAACCCAGGGCTCCCACACCAAAGGCAAGCATCTATGCGCCACCACCACCGAGAGAATTTAATTCTCTATTTTCTAAATTGTTGATGTCAAGGCCCATTCAGGAACGTTCACATAAAATGACAATACCATTTTGTTTGCACATTTTAGTCTATTAATACAAATGACATACAACATTCTTCAGAGGACTGCAGACCATTTAAAAAGCACATTGTTGTTTTTGTTTATGTGCTCTTTTTTTCCTACTTTCCAGCATCCATTAAAAAAAGTATAATGATCAGTTAGTATATCAACTTGGTTTAGACAGGTAATGAGGAAAGAGTATACAGTTATGAAAGTATTGTAGTCGTGTGGTATATAATGTTTAAGGTTCAGAAAAAGCTGAAAAGTCTTCACTTTATTAACTAGCTACAAAAATACAAACAACTACAACTTAACACCAAAACATTATCTTACTTAGATTAGACTATAGGTGATATGTTTTACATTTTAACACGTACCAACCACCATGCATTTTCACTATATTAATCATGTGCTGTATATACTGTATATAGGCATCCATACACTGTACATAATCAATCCATTTATATATTTGCTGCATATATTTATATATCCACTTGTTTTTTCACGTGTGTACATAATAGTCCTGTCTATTCTTTTACCTTTATTTGTTGTCATTGTTCTGAGTTGTTATGTCTATTTCTGTGAAATTACATTGAGAGCAATGGTAAAATTCCTTGAATGTGTACCATAGACTGCATAAAAGTCTATATTGTACCTATGATGCTTACACATAAAGCTGATTCTGAACTAAAGCAGACAGGACGTTTCAAACATCGAGTAGACTTTAGTATTGTAGTCAACTGCAACCTGCAAGGTAAGTAAAAATGTAAATAAATGCTTTGCTTTGAAAAACGGTCAGCAGTGAAATAGATAAGATGATTAGCCTAAAACAACAAGTAAATGTAGGTTTAACGCCAAGCTTTAATTTTGAAGGCATGCAAATCAAACAGGAAGCGGGATGGTGTCCGTTGAAGTGACGGTAGTTGCTAGCGGTTGCGGCTATAAAGCGTCTTCTTCTCCACTTACTACTTGATCAGATCTTCACTTTTACAGGCAAGAATCTTGTCGTCATGGGTTCTACGGCGCCCATTAAGGTAATAACCTAAAATTGAATGTCACTTTGAAATTCTTAGTAACGGAATATTGTGTGTTTGAACACGGTGCCAGAGAGAAATCAATGGGAAAGCACAGCTAAGGGAACGTTAACGTGTCATGCCAGATGTGCAGTTACGACCGCATGGGAATGACTAATGAAGTGCGGGAAAAGCTCTTTACCTAGATGTTAGCACCGTATTCGCAAAGCTGTAACGTTACTTAAGTTATATCAAATAACTTATAGTAAACGGTCATGGCTAAATAACACAAGCTAACATGTGCATGCTAACTGCATGAAGAAGTGTTAAAACAGCTAAAGGTAAACCATCTTAAGTACAGTTGATCTGGCATGTGGCCAGAGTGCACCCAGCAGCTTTGACCCGCAGCACCGTGACAGCTGTCAGCAGGTAGTTCAATAGGGGTTGGAAGAAGTAACGTTATCCTTACCTTGTAGGTAAAAGTAGCAATATACCACGCTGAGAACTTTACATAACTGTACGTATTATCAGCTAAATATGCTTAAGTAGTTACTGAAGTTGATTATACAGGCAGTTTGGCCTTTGCCAGTGTTATGGTTGTTTTTAATCAATTATATTTGTTAGCTTTTTAACATAATATCCGACATTACAGATACTTGAAGGACCGAACAAACATTCACACAATGGACCAAATAATGTGCACTTAAGAACATTCACATCAAAGCGCCATATAATTATACTTCACTTTTGCAGAGCTAAACTACAAAACATTTCTAAGTGCAAAAATATGTTTAAGTGTAAGAGAATGATAGACCCCTCAGTATGTCATTTGCTTTGTTTTACAATCCGCAAGAAAACGTCTGGGGATACATGGCATACTGACGACCATACACATGTAACATAAGATACTAAGTTATCATTTTATATGCTCTAATTTTGGAGTATTGTTATTGTAAGCAGCATTTCAATGTTGCAGCTGGTTCAAAGTGGAACCCATTTTAACATACTGTTTTTAATCTCTATCATTTATAAGATTTTAATCTATGACTATGTATCAAATTTTAGAATCTGATCATATGTTATGTAATATATTAATTTGTACTAGTAACCAATACATTGGAGTAAAAAAGTACTAATTTGCCTCTGAAATGTAATAAAGTTACAGTAAAGTACAGTACTTGAGTAAATGTTTACCTTTGAGCACTGCTGTTTACCAACTATAAACAGTAAAGTAAATATGTAGCAAAGCTTGAATAGCGGTACAGTAGTTGAGTAAATATATTTACCTTTGGGCACCGCTGTTAACTGACAGTATGTTTGTATGTACAAACAGCTTTCTCCCTTAGAGGGAAATAGTAGCATCATGACTTGTCATTGGGGTGTTAGTGACTTATTTGAATGTGTGGTCATACAGTTTTAAACACCACTTTTTTATTTGTTGCTATTTCTTTCTTTTCATTTCCTAATTTCCCTGCACTGTATGTGAGACCCATTATGAAAAGTTTTATTGACTGCTCTGATTTATACCGCTGTTGACTCCTTGCCCCAACGGCCGATAGTTGCGCAGTATTGACCATTTTACAATATTTTAATTGTATAATTTTAATTATAGATGGTGCAGCAAGTTAATTTTTGTTTGAAACCGTTGGACTGTATTACTGTATGTTATACTGCATGTATATGGTTGCATGTCTATGTTTAATATAGACACCAAATTTTATGTTTTTAAATCCTGTGTATATAATGCTGTGAGTGAATGTCTTGCTGCAGTGAAGAAAACAAAACAAACTGCCAATATTGAAATGAAAAAATTATTTGCTAGATATTTTAATAATACAATAATGGATAGATATTTTTCATGCATATAATATATTTAATGTAGACATCTACACAAGACTTTAAATTTTATTTAATTCTGTGCTGGGCCTTAATGTTAGATGTAAATCTCTTTCTCTACACAAACAATTGCGCAATCAAAATTTGTGTGTGTGTGTTTAATGTTGTTGTCTGTTGACTTTCTCAAAATGTTTGTTTAGATTGGAATAATTGGTGGTTCAGGCCTTGATGATCCAGATATCTTGGAGGGAAGGACTGAGCGTTATGTTGACACACCGTATGGAAAGGTTAGTTGTGTTTTTGTTAATTCGTGGTCCAAAGATGTTTTTATTTTTTTTGTCAAATAGAACAATGTTTATCATAAACTCTGCCGTTCTGTTCTATTTTGCAAATTTTATGATTCCTTACAGTAATCTTAGTATTTGAATTGATTATTCTTCTTGAACAGCCATCAGATGCTCTGATACTGGGAAAGATAAAAAACGTGGAATGTGTGCTCCTTGCAAGGTGAGAAACGGTGATGTGTTCTCTATTAGCCCCATCTAGTGGAAAAAGCTTTCACTTGTAATATGTATTGTCTGCATCTCTTTCATATTTCAATCCAGCTAATGATGAGGCGCATTTTAAATCCAAGTTTATATTTTAATGTTTTTGACATTGATCTAAAAATGCTTTTTCTTCTGCTTAGACATGGGAGGCAACACACTATAATGCCATCCAATGTGAACTACCAGGCCAACATCTGGGCACTGAAAGAAGAGGGCTGTACACATTTGTTGGTTACCACAGCTTGTGGCTCACTCCGAGAGGAGATTCAGCCAGGAGACATTGTCATCATAGATCAGTTCATTGACAGGTGAGTGGGATTTGACCAAAACAGCAAGTTGGTTCAGATATTTAGTTTTTTCTTTCCACATACACTCTTGACTTATAGGAAACAGAGAATGTCAGAGCATATAAGTTGTATTCTTGATGTGTTTTTAAAGTAATTGTGGCTATCAGAGAACTTGAAAAAGGTTTTCAGGCTAAAAGCCTGTTATTAATGAGGGAAATTATTGTATAAAGTGGTTCAGAGTAATAACATGAAGTAGCTGCAAGAGCTCAAATGGACAGGCTATAAAAAATAATCAATTGCATTTACAAGTAGCACACAAATACTAGCTGTGTGAGCTTAATGCTCAAACATGAGTGGGAATAGTAATCTCTCCTGGCAGTTTTTCAGAACCTAATCCCAATTTCACTCCCACTCCTACTGTCTGTTCTGTGTAAGTAGAGATGAAATGGTATGAAAATTTCAGGGTCGTTTGTCGATTGGATCGCTTATCGACGATTGAAGGGATGATCAGAAAAAATATGCCGAAATAGGCCATTTCATATCCCAATAACGAGTTCTATCTATCTATCTATCTATCTATCTATCTATCTATCTATCTATCTATCTATCTATCTATCTATCTATCTATCTATCTATCTATCTATCGAGAGAGAGAGAGAGAGAGAGAGAGAGAGAGAGAAATTCAATGAAATATGGCATTTCCAACTGTTACTCTGTATATTTCTCTGCATTATAAAAGAGGGGTAAGTGAGAACTTAAAAGGGAGAAATCCAACACCATGACAAATATCATGATAGAGTGAACAACGACACAGCAAGTAATGTAACTATTATTGGCTAACATTTGGTTGTGGATTACCAAACTGATGCTACTTGCTGCTGCAAAACTAACATGAGAGGACGAGACTGTCCCAGAGCAGCACAGCAGCTCCAGACAACGATATTCACAGCTCTCCAGCTACTACAACTAACATCACAACAACGGCATGTCTTGGTGAACCATAAAGTAAGCTGGATCTCCGTGGGCAAGTCATTTAACGTTACATGACTAACACATCATGGCTGGCACCGCTGGATGGTGTTGTGTGGCTCGTCCATTATATTGATTGCAATTTCTTCTTTGCAGCACCGCCACATGTAGAAGAACAGACCGCGGTGAAATTAGTTCAAAGTTGGATATTAGTTTTACGTTGGACGATGATGTCGAATTCCAACGTAAAGCTAACTTCACCGCGGTGCAAACTGCTGTTCCCTTACCAAAATATTACGGTTAAGTGTGGAATTTGCGACACAACGATATAAACAATGGCGCATAATTGTAAACGATAGACGTTTTTTGATCGTCAAACATCAGATATCGTCATATTGTACAGCCCTACAATGACTGCATGCACAATTAACATAAATACAAATGTGTCTTACATACTGATAGTAATTGCAGAACAAAGGAGTCTTTTGTAGGAGTCTATTTGGTTTCTCCTGTTGGAACACTTTTACAACCAATTCGGCAACTGTCAGGTTTTAAATTAACAAAATATGTTTGTCTGGAGACTAACTACATAACGTGTTACCATATGCATTGGGCGAGTATGCAGACACACGATGCATACAGCAGCAGAACAACGTGTAGTGTTTTCACAACAGTAACACTGAGAGCTTCAGTTTACAAGCTAGAAAGACAAACCGTGACATTTTCCCTCATTCCAAAGTTCCCATGTCATGCATTGAGCTAAAAGTTAACTTACCCTGCATTCTCTATAAAGCAATTTTCTTCCATTAAAGTCCCTCAGCACTCCTATAAAAACCACAATACGACCAGACTTCAGACGGGCTGAAAAATCTCTGGAGAGCTGTCACTGCCTTCCGCTGTGTTTTCACCAACCCAAAACAAACCCACGTTGCATGCTGCACATGCGTGCCTGCGTTTAACTTTGGTTGATACTGGACCGTATTTACCGTGAGTCTTTCAAAGTGTGGTTATCGAAACACAGTTTTCATGATATTGAAATTTTAAATGGTCAGGAAGTTTACTGTTAAGCATTAAACTGTTATGCTCTTCATCCCTATGTGTAAGCATATGCCCGCTCCATCACTGCCAGTGCAGTGGTGCTTTTCAGATAAATATTTTAGACTGGGAGCAATGTGGAGAAATTAATTTGACACACTTGCTAATCACAATGAAAACATACAGTTGCTGCTATGTAGTTGTTGTTATGGCATTACTACCTGCAGCACCAACTATACTCGAGGCTCGTTCAAGTTCGCCAAATAAACGTCCTTGTTGTGCTGACATATTATCGTCGTGGCAGTTTGCTTCCATAGTGGCCGTCTGTTTTGTCACGGAAGATTTATAATTGTGTCCTTATATCAGTGTATTTCTCTGTGCATTTGTTTATTTCCAGTTTTACTCTGGAACCACCGAACTTCCTGTAAATGCTCTGAAAGTCCATACTGTCCAAAAAATGCTTTTACACTAAAAACCAACCGAACGATGGTCCGCGGGAGGTTTTACACCTGTAATTTTGTTTCGGATCAAACTTCGTCTGAAAGTCCAGACCAAATGAGGTAGGTGAAGGCCCCCTTTAAATTCAAATTCAAGTTAGCTTTATTGGCATGAATGTATAACAACAATATTGCCAAAGCATCATACAAACTACATAAGAACAATCAACCCCATACATTTCATTAAACAAGTAATTAAAGCGTAAAGGTGTGTGTGTGTATCAGTATCAGATGTGAAATTTAAAAACAAAACAATTGCTAAAATATCAAACAATCAAAATAATAATTAGAAAATTTGTACAATTATCAGTCTGAGTTTCCACTGCTTGTCCTCACTTCATGGCATGAGGAGACATCTCCCAGTAAATAGGGGAGTTTCTGTGTGTCTTATATAAATTTGAATTCGGGGTATATTTGGGAAATGTTTGCAAAGTGTTTTTGTCTTAGTGTTTTATATTTAGGGCATGAGGTTAGAAAGTGCAGCTCTGTCTCTACCTGTCCTGTGTCACACTGGGAGCAGAGTCTCTCCTCTTGTGGTAGCCAGCTCTGTCTGTGGCGACCCTTTTCTATGACCAGGCTGTGTTCACTCAGTCTGTATGTTGTCAACATTTTTCTATGTTTAGGACATTTTATTGTGCTCAGGTAACTTGCCAGTGTGAATTCTCTTTTTAGGGTCAGATAACATTGTAATTTACTTTGTGCTTTGGTTGTTTCTTTCCAGTATTCAATATATTTTTTCTTTCTGCTTGTTGATAATTTGGGTTTGGTCTGCTTGAGTTGGTGTTGCTGTCCTGAGGCTGTTGGGGACTTGTTACTGCAGAGAGCCTCAGGACCAGCTGGCTGAGGGGACTCTTCTCTGGTTTCAACTCCTGGTATGTTAGGGCTTTGTGATGGTATGTCTGGGGGTTAACTGATTTCAAGTGATTGTAAAATTTTATTGATCTCTTATGTATTTGTAGTAAGAGGGGTATTGGCCGAGTTCTGCTCTGCACAGGTTAGTTGGTGTTTTTCTCTGCACCTGCAGGATGCTCTTAGAGAATTCAGTATGGAAAGATTCTATGATTGTTTTGTCCCATTTGTCAAATTCATTATTTAGTTTTGGTCCCCAAATTTTGCTGCCATATAGAATTATTGGTTCTAGTACAAAATTATTACCTTAGATTGAGCAATTTCTATATACATACACCGCAGATCCTCTTACATGGGAGTCGCCTTGTTGCGCCGCCATGTTTCTACAGTAGCCAAAATGGATGAACCGCTCTACAGAGTGCGTTTCATCACTACATTGAATAGTACGAAGAAGAAGAGGAAGTAGTTCAAGCATCTTCCCACACATCTCACTGACAGGATTCGTGTTACTGTATGACAAGGATGTCCAGGTAGCTGAGTGAAAAAGGGGGACGGACTTGACAACACATTTAACACATTTGTCACAAGTCAATATTTTTTTTATTAGGTTGTTCAGTGGGAAGACTTAAGTGAGAATTTAACACTGGATCGTCTGGAACACAGATGTTTCAACTTTCCAAGTCTTCAGTTGCAACAAAACCTGTATTTCCGGGTTTCAGTCACTAGAAATCCACAATCTGAGTTAAATACACTTGCTGGTAAACCTGACCATATCTTTCATATTCATTAACATGGGAAAGCATATTGTCTCAGCTGTGTTTGACCTCAAGGCATATACATTGTGGTGCATGATTGCACATATTCCATTATAAGTGCCACATTAAGTAGGATGGCTTATTTGTTACCGGTGAACTTGAATTCAGCTCATTTAATTGAGATGAATTGTAAATTACTTCCCCATAGTCGTGTCATTGTGTTCCCCTGTACACTTGTATACAACTGCACCACGTTGCCTGTGGCTTCGCTTGACCGTGTCAGTGAAGCAGATGAATAGCTCAGTTTCCAGTATCAAGCACAGACAAGATCTGTTTTGCAGAAATGAGGAAGTTGCTTGTTTGGACTTGTTCAGACTTGTCCCACGGCATGTGACTGCATGTTTCTCTAGGCTTTACTTTATTGACAGTTGTTATGTCACAACTGCTTAGTTGATCTCTATGACTACTCCAAGCTGAACACCGTGCACTGCAGAAAATATACCTCAGAAAGAAAGTACATGACGGAGGGAATGAAAAGGGCAGAGCGAACAGGAGCAGGTTTAAAGGGCTGTGTGTGTGTGTGTGTGTGTGTGTGTGTGTGTGGGGGGGGGGGGGGGGGGGGGGGGGGGGGGGGGGGGCGGCTTGACAAGGCAGGAAGTGTCTAGTCAGCTTTCTTTAAGGGAGCAGAATTCATAGGGAAAATCTGACAGTCCAGACACTGTACAAGTATTGCTTGATAAACCGGAAAGACTTAATGTAGTAAAATACTTATTTGCACATTCTCATTTAAAAAAAACAAACTCTGGATATGCCAGAGATGTTCACAAGTCTGAGTCCAAGTCAAGTCTCAAGTCTCTCGTGGTTATAATGAATGCTGTATCACTTGCTGCGTTCCATCCAGGCTGCTTAGAACACTGCATAACTGTAAGGGGATATAAGGGATTCTTTAACTATAACCCGTTTTTCATTTACAGAGCACAACCATGTAAACTTTATAAACTACTGTAAGTCAACACATTACCCAGACTCTCAAACCAGTGTAACGTGTTGCCATAGATAATGGCATGCACCCATACTGGATGGTTATACAATCTGAATAGTGCTGTCATTTCCCAAAGCTTTAGATCTTTAAAGTGACAAGCTGTACTTCAGATCTGATGTGATGGAACTGTGTTGGAAGTTGGTGCTGGAGGAGGATTTGTGGTATATGTCTAATGCTTAGCATTTTAAGTTAATAAATTAATTAATAATAATAACTTTATATAGCACCTTTTACAAGAACCAAGGACGCTTTACACATAATTGCAGAGACAGAGCAACAAAAAGTCATTCAGGGTTGAATGGCTTTGTGAAGAGATGAGTTTTTTTGAAGGTGTCCAGAGAGGGAGTATTTCGGATCTCTGTGGGGATGGAGTTCCAGAGGGTGGGGGCTGCGACGCTGAAGGCTCTGTCTCCAAAAGTCCATAGTCTGGTGTGGGGGACAGAGAGCAGGCCCTTGTCGGTGGACCGCAGGTTCTGTGAGGGGGAGTAGGGGTGGAGAAGAGATTTGTAGGTGATGTGGAATTTGACCGTGTGTGTGTGTGTGTGTGTGTGTGTGTGTGTGAACCCTGGCAGCCGAGTTCTGGACATATTGTAGCCTGTCCAGGACCTTGCTGTGTACCATTTTATATTTATCTTAAACGTGTATTTTAGTCTTTTCTTTCTTATATTGTTTTTTGGGTATTATTACACTTGTTAAAGCACTTTGTAACTTGTTTTTGAAAAGTACTCTACAAATAAAGATTATTATTATTACCCCATACAGGACACCATTACAGTAGTCCAGGCGGGAGGTGATGAAAGCATGGATGAGAGACTCTGCCACAGAGTGATGGTCGAAGTCTGGAGATGTTTTTGAGGTGGTAGAAAGCAGATTTAGTAATAAGTTTGACATGTGACTGGAAAGATAGGGTGGAGTCCAAGATGACACCAAGATTGCGGACTTCTTGGGATGGAGAGATGGAGCAACCATCCACTTTGAGGAGTAGATCACCTACCCTCAGGAGCAGCGGCTTGGGAGCCACTACCATTAGCTCCATTTTGCCATTAGCTCCGTTTTTGTAATTTGAATATCTGGTAGTAATAGGCTGTGAGAGCCATTCTTTGCAACAATGACTCTGAAATGAAATGCCAAGCCAAGATAACTTAATTTCTACTCAGCTCATAGTTTATCCCACACACTGCTGTTATTTATTTTTTCAGCAGGGTGGAGCTGCAGCTGGCTCATTCTATTTAAGCATTGACTTGAGTTCTTCCCATGCCAAGGTAATGAGCAAGAGATAGGGCTGGGCATTAACTTAGGATTACTGCAGACCGAGACATTCATATTTTGGATGTCTGAAATATTTGTGTTGTGACCAAACCTATGGCATTATCTATACACACTGATAGAACAGAACACTAGAATTACAAGCTGATGCAGCGAGACACAAAATCCTGGGTGTTTTCAGGGCACTGGGCTAATTGAGTCAGTGTCTTGTGGTCTCCCGGCCCATCTCCATACAGAGCTAAAGGGAGGCAGGCTGGCACCGTGCCTGGTGGAACTCCGCTGACTCAGCAGAACTGTGACTTGGACAAGCATTGTTGGCTTGGTGCGAGAGACCAGGTCACTACTCTTCTCTGTTAATGCTTTTATAGTCCTGGGCTGTATATAACATGTTTAATGATGGAAACAATTCAATCACTCTGATAAACTTGTAGTTTATCATTAAACTGTGGCTGCTCTAGAAGATTTCAAACGGCAGATTTGTTAGATTATGACTCTGGCAAAATATGCTGCTTGGTTCTTGATTAATGTTCGTGTTGACAGTGTTTCTGAGAATTGTTTTTTTTCTACTCGGTCATTGCTCTTTATAGTGTTTTGTATGTTGATGTCTGGTTTCTGTCTTATGTTTTTTTGTTTGTTTTGTTTTTTTTCAACTTTCATTTGCATTCATTTTCATTGCCAATCTGACATAAATAAAGTGAAAATGAATTGTCTATGATTTATTTCTACAATAGCATAACTTTTGAAATTTGCTAATCTAATCAAACCAAGTCATTTGATCAAGGATTTTGTTAATTTAAAACAATTGAACCTTACAATGGTGTGTGTAATTTCCTGGTTTGCTTTAGGATTGAATAACTTTCCATACTTCCTGTCTGCTTCCTTTTGCCAGGACTACCAAAAGAGCTCAGACTCTGTATGACGGCCAGCCCACTAGTCCTCCAGGTGTCTGTCACATCCCCATGGCTGAGCCTTTCTGCAACAGAACCAGAGAGGTGAGTTCTCAAATACCTGTACATATATTGTACATCATACATGTAATTCCTCGAGCTTTTGTGCCATAATTTGTTTCACAAAATTATTCTCAAATCAAACTTAACTTAATTTTAATTGTGTGTAAACATTACATTTGTACAACATTCATATCAAATTCAATTATTTGAGTTGTCCCGACCAAAATAGACTTGAAGGTGTGTATTGGTGGATCGAGAGACGAAATAAAGCACAGTTCACATGCCTTTGGACACTGAAACACTGAGCGAAATAGTTGACAGCTGAATCTCATCATGGACATGACAAGTGGTGAATATTTTAGAAATGACTTGATTATGGACGTTAATTTGATAATATTTAAACACATGAAAAACTTTGTAGCAAAACTATGTGTCACTGGGGCTTAACAGTGTAAAAAAACAGTATGTGATCAATTATTAATTTTTACTCAAATCTCATATTCAGGATTTAGATATAGTTAGTTCATTTTTAAGTTGAACTTTGAGTTCAAGTTTTAGGTAGGCCTAACTTCTGTCTTTCAAGCAAGCAAATTGTAACAGCATCCTTAATCCATAATGTTGCTAATTATTTGTAAATTATTGTTAGAAAATGGAAGAAGTAGTTTAGAGAATGAGAGGATAAGCTATTGAAACTATGTCAACAGTTCCCACCTACTCTCGTATTGACTTAATGGAGACTGTTACTAACTCTCTATCCTGGTGCAGGTGTTGGTGGAGGTGGCGCGGAGCCTGGGGGTCAAGTGCCATGTACGAGGGACTATGCTGACTATTGAGGGGCCCCGCTTTTCCTCGCGGGCCGAGAGCCTGATGTTCCGCCAGTGGGGCGCTGACGTCATCAATATGACCACTGTGCCAGAGGTGGTCCTCGCCAAGGAGGCCGGCTTGTGCTATGCCAGCATCGCCATGGCAACAGACTACGACTGTTGGAAGGAACACGAGGAGGCGGTGAGTGGCAGGCTGGATGTCCTGACCACCGTTTTTATGGCCTTGATGTCTCTTGATCGTGTATTGTGCGAGTCAGTAGTTGTCAGCAAAGGGCGAACGGTTGATGTATTTTGTGTGACATCACTTCCTTCCTATTCTATTTAAATGTTACTTGCTTTTAGATGTCTTTATTATTTATTAGAGGTGCTCCGATCAGGGTTTTTTGGACCGATTGCTGAAAGCAGTATTGTCTCTGTCTTAGAGACTTAAATCATAGCAGCCTTTGCATGGTTACTACGAACATATTATAGTGTAACAAATGTAGATTTCCTGTAGAATAAACAGTGAGGAGTCAAAACTGGCATCAATGAGACTTGGGGGGGAAAGGGAAAGTTAAATAACTAAAAGTACAATGTTAATTCCATATTATACTGTTAGTATATTGTTAATATTACTTATAGTTACTTTACTCATTATAATTTCATATAGTTTAACACTAGGATAGGCCTAATATTATTTCAGTGGGTTGTTTTCTTCTATTAAATCATTGTCTACAGTCTACATCTTTTACATAAGCCTTTTGCCACCGGCTTTACCAGAGGTGAGAGTAGCAAGCACTTTAAATAGGCCAGCAAATTTTTATTTGATTTTGGGAGAATCACAGGGAAAACGGGAGGGTTGACATGAGAGGAGTAGAGAGAGGAGTGGGGTAATGTGAGGCTACATCCACACTACGATGGTTTTTTAAACCGTTTTATAACGAATACGATCTTCTCCGTCCACAGCAGCGTTTTAGTTGTGTATCAGAGTTAATCTCTGTCCATATTAAAACGACTGAAAACACACATCTATTGGCTGTTTACGTACACTGGGCATGCAAGTGCCAGTGTAAACATGAAGCAGATGGTCTACTCGGCAGTTGCAGAAGATTTGGCGAAAGAAGAAAGTAATACAGACGAAGAACCACACCAAGTATTTATTTATTTATTTATTTTGCATCGACCGACAACGAAGTGGATCTGTTACTGAAAGCAACACTGGAATACAAACTGTGGCGGCAGGAAACAGTCTGGGAGTCGTCACAAAGTAAATATGGCGAAATGCACAGTAGGCCTACGTGTTATTTACACAGTACAAAATATTTTAATAAAAGTACTTAAACTAAAACTCTGTCAGTTGCGTCATTGTTTTGCTTTGCATGACTGATAAGACGGAATCAGAAAGCCAAATGTGAGTGTCTGTGTCATCGTTTAATACAGTCCTCCGTTTTTGCCCACGGGGTCAGCTGCGTTTTCAAACAAACCTCTTCGGATTCGCCGTTTTGATCCAGACAGGAGGCGAAACAAAAGGTCTCCGTTTAAAGACAAAAACGGGGAGAGAGGGAGGCAGTCAGCTGATTGAGTGGCTCCTCTCTTTGCATCAAGAAACTCTCACAGAAGGATCAGTCTCTCTCTGCCTGATGCGCTGTGGGTCAAGACAATTAAACTCTGGTAGCGGGCTGCGTGTGTGTGAGAGGAGCGCGACAGTTTACATGATCGTTCCTGCTTGTTGCTCCGCTTGTCTGATTGCTGCTCAACACTCATTGTAAATGACTAACTGGGCGCATCAGTCGCTTCCTGTCTGAAGGACTTTGGTGCACCAATCAAACTAGTTAATGCCATTATTAGCTACACGTTTTACTAAGCTGTGTTGATGGCAGATGGATTACAGTTTTGTGTTTCTTTTTAACTTTTCTTGCTAGCTAGCAGCTGAGCTTGATTACAGCTGTTAGTTAAACTTGGTGGTTTCGTTCTTTCTCCACCTATAATCACGTCCCCATTAACTTATTCTCTTACATAATAGGATCAGGAACTCTACTTTGACACCTGACCCACATCCAGCATCGCTTATTGCTAGCTTATAGGCCAAGGTGCTAAACTAGCTCATTAATTCCTCTACTAATTACAAATTCTTTCTGGGATTTTCCTCTCCTTATTTCCCCCATTCCTTCTAATCAGGCAGCTGATTTTCTAAAAGGGGTGTACAGCATTGGCCAGGTCACTTTAGACCAGTGATTCAGAGAGTAGGGTCCAGCACCCCCTGAGAGTCTATTCCACATAACCATTTTCTCTGCAAAACAATTTGTTGAGGTAAAATTTGCTGCACCATAAAAATGCACATGTGTGGAACACTTGTGCCACCAGATGCAATTAAACAATTATTGCACAATTATATCCAGTCCTCCCACATTAGCTTTGAGCCAGCAGTGTGATTGCGACATCAGGGTAATAATCATTGCTCTCAGAGAAAAGTGTTGATGATAAGGACTTTAGTGCTTTGACACATACTAGCTTGTTTTTCTCCTCAGTGTCTTTGACTGGAAGGTTTTCTGAGTTGTGCTTGTAACAGAAGGACCATGGCTACTGTAAACCACAGTGATCATTGTCATCTTGTTGCAGGAAACAGCGTTTGGGTTCATGAGGTCCTCCTCACTTTTTGACACAGAGCATGCTAATGTTTGATCACTTGAACTGTATTATATATACATAGTTACATGTTGTTTGGGTACACATTCAGTGTCTCACCATTTGGGGAAAAAGGTATTTTTATTTTTTCATATTTAAAAAAGTTTATGTATACGTTTCCGGGATATTTGACAAAAAACATTAAGAGCAAACATAATTTGTAAATTGTTTGTTCATAAACAATTTCTTTTTTTAGTAATAGCTCTGTCGCTTTTAAGGCAGTCCTGTCCGAAGAACTTTTCTTCCTTCCTGGAGCTGATATGCAGAGAAGTGTTGTAGGTGGCAACAAAAGAGCAAGTCTCTGAAGTAATTCTCTTCAAATAAGTCTTTATTAAAGCATACTTTCTACAGTTAGCACATCACTAAAGCATTACATTATTAAGGAGAAACTAATGGTTTTTAGATCCCCTTTTTTTTTTTTTTTTTTTTTTTTTTTTTTTTTTAGTATGATGGGTTCTCAACAAAGGTTTTCGCTATCTGTGCTCCATTTGCAGACTAGACTAGACTATCTGTGGTGTCTTATGGCTTCCAAGTGACCTACTCTCTGTCAGACACTCTGGATAATGCAGTTGATATACTGCGTGTGGGCGAGTTTTGGCTTAATTATCACTGATCCAGCCCAACTCGACTTCCGAGTTCCTGCAGCTGACCTCTTCCCCCTCCTGTTGCAGGAGGCTCGCCACATCCTTCCGCCCCTCCACCCCCCCAGCCAGCCTCATACTACCTCCTGGCCTCCCCCTCCTTACACCCCCCACCCACCTCCCTAGTTGGCTTGCCTGCCAGCCTCCGGTGGAAGCCCTGCCAGAGGAGGTTGAGTCACACTGAGTCATCAGCTTCAGTCTTCATCCTGGCAAACACCACAAAAACATGAACCTAGTCATTGAATGTGACATGAAAACAATGCACTCAAGGGAGGGTTTAATGAAGGTTACAGGAGGTAAACACCAGCACTTACTGTGCACTGAACATCTGGCTGAGTAATGTTGATATTGTCACATACTTTCATACAGATATACTTAAACATTTTATGTTGACCTGAGGCCTCCTTTTTTCAGCAGATAGCATGCACAACATATTGCACTGTTTTGATTTTTATTCGCCATTCCTATTGTAGGGAAGTCAGTTGTGAATAATGTGATGATTACCAGTGTCATAGACATGGCAGGTGAAATGGCTCAAGGCTTAATACCACAAAATTGAGTCATTGGAATACAGGGTACAGCTGGCTGCTAGAAAAACAATGTGCTGATCTTCACATCTGCAAGGATGTGAATAGTTTCTTGTATTGACTGTGGCTGAGGTCCTGTTGTGGCAGTGATTTGAATAAACTCAAGAACTTTCACCAGCTCACCTTGCTGTCCTGGATTGATTATCATAGATATTTATGGACTTCAGTGGGGCGAATTATGACTGTTACTGTTGTACAAAACTCTATTGTCCAAGTTACAATTCCCCAAAAATTATTATAAAGTTATTAGGTGTGAAGAGTTAACAGTGTAATAAAGTTCAGATTTCATTAAAACATTTGTAATAATTGATTTTGTTTGTCAAAATAAATTTGCCACATCTTGATATACTATATACAGTATATTAATGTTAAACACTTTCAACCATATCCCCCTATTTTTCGGCAGTTCCATTAATAAATACGCATAAAGGTCTTTATAATCAGCTTCTCAACTGAAAGTTTTATCCTTTTCTGGAATTCCACATATGATCTCCATTTGAAATAATTGAGAGAAATGCTGTGTGTTGAAAATGAAACATCAGATATATCTGCCGCTCTGATTTTACATGATAGTGTCTTCCCTCACGTCACACATCAGTACAATGTTATTCACAGTGCAATCATTGTCTTTAGCGTCAGTAAAGATACATGTGAAATTACCTTTTTGGGAAAAACAAACTGACTCTGACACTTTTTTTAGAGGAGGTTGAAGTTTGCATTGCTGCATGTGATTCTTATCACACAGTGGCTGTTTTTCTTCCCTTGTCCCAGGTCTGTGTTGACAACGTAATGAAGACGATGAAGGAGAACGCCAACAAAGCCAGCAGTATTCTCCTAACTGCAATACCACAGATTAGTCAGATGGACTGGGCTCAGACAATGAAGACCTTGAAAGTAAGTTGTTGACTGTATGATGATTCATTTCCATTCAGTAAGTCTTTGGAGAAGTTGTGAAAGGGGGGTCTGTTTACCTTTTTTTAACTTTTTTTTTTTTTTTTTTTTTTTTTAAGCTGGCTATCTTGAACTGAGATCTGTCCTTTTTTTTTTTTTTTTTTTTTTTAATCTCTTCTGTCTCACCAAAACTACCTCCTTAAACTGTGGTTCAAGAGAATAGTCAAACCATCTGGAGCATGACCACTCTGAAAACACTACACTTTTATGAGGGTGATTATTACTGTGAGGCTGTGAGAGTTACTTCCATCTGAGAGGCTGACTCAGACATCATGATTCTGTGTCGCACCCTTATTATAGTGTTTAAAAAAAAAAAATCAGCAGGTTTGAGTGGAAATTGGTATTGACAACATGAGCATAAAAAGAGACCACAACTGCAACACATAGTACAGTCTTAACCCAATAAATGTGATAATAAAAATATCAAATGTGTATATGTTTTATATTAATTGCACTTCAGAGAACCACATTATGAACAATGTTATTAAACTTTGTAGATAATTTTTAATGAACACGTTTCATGCTTGAAAAAGGTTGGTAAGGTAAGTAGTTACATTTCTGTTCAAAACCCATGTTGGTTTGTTTATTGGAAACGCTCACACTTTTGGAAAAAGTACAGCATTAAAGCTTCCTAATATTTAATTTATTTTATTAGAATTGGTAATAATGACTGGCAGGTGTGTTTAAATAAAATATTTTTAAAAATATATATCAATTATTATTATTTTTTTAAATTATGTCCCCTGTCTTCTCTCGACAGTAACTACTATAATTGTTGCTGTTTACCTGTGAGACATATTTGGAAAATAAACTCTTTTCTTCCTTCCTTTACAGTCAATGGCACAATCTTCAGTAATGTTACCAAAACACTAAGAAAACAGTGAAGTAGAAAAGGATCCGGACCCCAGAAAGGACATGGACAACAGACTCTGCCTGTGGATTTGTTATTAGTGAAACAAGAAAGTGCCTCACATAAATAATGCATGTGCTCTGTCTTCAGCTGAAGTTCAGTGTTTTTTCTTTGACTCAAAATAAACATAACACCCCCTCCCCCTGATTCACAGCTCACTCTTTTTCTCTGGAACTCTTATCAGTATCATAACTTTTCTTTCACATGTTTCGGTACAATCATGTGAAAAAATTTTAAGTCTTCTTAAGATTCTACTCATTTTTGTGTGTGTGTGTGTGTGTGTGTGAGAGGAGTAGAATCTTAAGAAGACTTAAAATTTTTTCACATGATTGTACCGAAACATGAAACTATTTTTTTTTTGTTTTTTTGTCTCTGTAAGCATTCGGAATTTGTTTGTTGCCTGTAAACCATTAGTGTCTTTATTGCAGGTAATGCAGGAGATAATAAAAATGCTTTGCAAGTTTAGCACATTGAGATTTTGTTACTGCCTTAGTTATGATGAACTATGATAATGTTTTTAAAGTTGAATCTGATGTCTTAAACATTTGTTGGAATTACTCAAGTAAAATATTTTACATGTCTGTACACATTTCAGCAACATTTAGGATAATATATGATTCATGGAATACTTTCATTTAATTTGCTCTTCATGATGGTTTTTGTGTTTCCCGAATCAAAACAACCAACAGCATTTCATTTATATATTGGATACTGCACTGTACATGCAAACTGTTTTCCAGCTATCATTAAATTAGCTAATTGGAGAACTTTTGAGAAACCTGTACTGACTGCATTTATTGACACTGACAGAGAGGAAAGACATATTCTTTTGCAACTAAAAGGTTTGCTATACTGTAGAGTTCATCATCTAATGAAATTAGCATTTTTTTTATCACACAGCAGTTCTAAAAAGATTTAGTCTCTTGTATTTCCTCTTCCTGTTGCCTTGTCTCACCAATATGAATGCGTTATGCAGCATACATTATAGCTCAATAGGATTTGAGGTCATGCTCAAGTTGTTAGTAAAAGAAAATTAAGGCAAATTGAACTGATTAAAATGTATCTTATGGTACCATACAGTGTTATTTAACATGCTCAATGTGCGCTGCAATGCAACCCAACGATTTCGTAGAATAATTTAAATCGAAAATCATTCTATTGTTTGAAATATGATAAGCAGAATGTATTATTGTTAAAATAAAATCGGTTTGCCACATTACTGTAAAATAATCACTCCTGTAAGGCTGCATATTTCACCCATGCCTGGACGTTAAACTCCATTTCATAAGAGACAAAACAATGCTATTTATGCCCTCCGTGGTTTGGGAGACTTTGGCTGTGTGTTGCATAAAGCCATAAAAACTTCTAGGCCTAAATGAAAGTAGGCTAATCTCTCGAAATGTAGATGCATAGCCCTTTTTTTATGACTGTTTATTCACAATGATTGTTACTCTTCGAACTGCAAGGCATCAATGCGGTATTAATATAAGAATAGAAACCCATTCAGAGTTCAATAAGCTAACGTCCTTTATACAGACAAATTTCTTTTTTTTTTTAAAGTTTAGTGGAGCATATCTGTCAATGGAAAGGATTTGCGTGACATATGCACGCATAAATAGGAGTTTGGCGTACCCACTGCACGCAATTGGAAAGTGTAAAGTCGTGTTAATAGTACCCACAATGATGAGAAGGGGTTGAAATTGAAAATTGCCTGAACATGTTGAAAATTAATGATTGCATCAGCCTGTGAATTCACCTGAGATGATCACGAGCCTGTATATTTACCGTGCAGTGTTTGGAAAGGCATTCGGGTTGTATCTGGTCTGTTTGTCAATATGCCTGAAAACCTGTTTAACAAAAGCAAATCCAAGGATAAGTCAGTAAACTAATAAAGTTGAAATGTTCGCCCTGCTGTGATATATTGCTCGTTTGGAATTCATTGTTCTTCAAACTCAACTCAAATGCAAAGCCAAATAAGGATTGTTTGATTGTTTTTATTCTCTGGTAGGCCCACCTATCAGTAATATATCCTTCAGACAATGTTTACATTGCACCATTTTGCTTCCATCCATCCATCCATCGTCAACCGCTTATCCTGCGTACAGGGTCGCGGGGGGCTGGAGCTAATTCCAGCTGACATCGGGCGAAAGGCAGGGTACACACTGGACAGGTCGCAGTCCATCGCAGACAATTTTGCTTCCTACATTAAAATGCTATCTTCTTGCATTTTAATAAATTGCATAGGCCTAATAGAGATCTGAATATCATTTGTACAAACATGAAATGGGACTTCCAAGTGTCTTCAGAATAAAGATAATACTTACAGAAGATTCATCAGTTGGCCACTATAATGTTCAAATGTGCAAAACATTTTAAATGGCTTTCGTGTTATTTGGTTAAATATTTGACATGGAAACTGTCAAAATCCGGTCATGTCATTAGGTTTATAACGAAAACCAAAGACAGTCCTATTTAAAAATACATTAAACTATACAAATACTATAGGCTTATAGTAAAACTGTACACTAGCTTATAACAGTCTGATTTTTATAGGCTTATCTGAATATTTCAGTAATCCAACGAAGTTAAAATTGCAACAAATTGTGTTCTAGTTGAGTAAAACTACGCTGAACAGCCCGGTGTTAAATCATTAGCCTATAACAATATTGTTCTGCTGTTATTTACCATTACAGCGACCCTACGCCTATAGATAGTCCTGATTTCGTTAAGAATAAAATAATGATGCCTAAAAACAAAACAGACAAATAAATAAAAATACATTTTACAGCAAAACAGTCTAAATGCATAATTCAGGCTGCAGGCCTCTTAAGGCCCCGTTTCCAGGAGTCCTGAGTCCCCATTCAAAACAAACAGCAGGAAACAAAAAGATCACAGCGGAGGCTTTAGAGACTCCAGAAAAGCAACCACATCGGTATTCCCCTCGTTTCTGGCCAAATCAACGGCCAGACACTTTGCATTGTCTCTGGCCCAAGGATCAGCCTGCTTCTCCACCAGCAGCCGCACAGTGTCCAGAAAGCCCGTCCTGGCGGCGTCATGCAGCGGGGTGGCCCCCGTGCTTCTGTCCGCCACGTTGGGATCAGCTCCGTGCTCCAGTAACACCTGAGCCACCGGCGTGCTCGCCATCATCATCACCTAAAGAATATAATCGTCAGTTAGAATCTAATCTAATTTGATTAGGCGTAGCCTTAGGCTATAAAACACTTGTAAAAAATCAATTAATTTATATGGAACCCTTAATAATATAGAAGAGAATTACGGATTGGTTTGACCTGCAATTTAATAATAGCCTATCACACTGATCAAATAATGATATTATATTATTGCACATTTGGAAAAAGCCTATGTGGCTAAACACATTACACGGACCTCGCCATGAAGAGTTTTACAGACGCTCGGGATACTAAGCTTGTAAAGAGATAGGCTATATGAACGTAGGCCTATAGCCTATTGTCCCACATGGACTAGAGTTTACTTTATCTGAAGAAATATGTTTGAGTGGAAATAGGAGAACGATGAAGCACTAGGCTACTGTTTCAAACAAAACAATGCGAACATGAAATCCCGTCTGGAATGACCGGCGCGGCGCCTTTTTGAAAGCTCCTTGCACATTTAGTTTCGTTTTCTTTAGCGTAATCGTTAAGAGAAATTATATTCTGTTAAGAGGACTTGAGAGGTAAGGATAGTTTTTTCCTCCCCCCGATATTTAGTGGGCTACAGCCTCGATCACTGCACATATGATAGCCTACAAAGTCTGCATTTTGAAATGCGCCTAAGTAGGAGCCTAAACATAAAACAATATTTCTGGTTTAAGATTGCCGTGGGAAATATCCTACTGACTGTCAATGGAAGCTGCTGTCATGTTAATTCTGCTCATTTGTTGCAGTAGTGTATCAGAGAAATACCAGAATAATCCAACATGGATGAGACACATTTTCTGTTGTTAGTTATGAGGACGTGGACGCGTTATTGTGATAATATCTAATAATTTTCATGGATCTCAAAGCAAAGGTGATCCTCATCTGTAGGCTACACTATTTAAATGTCTCGCTTAGCCCGATTAAAAACAATGCAGCACGAAAATGAATCATCCAAATCAGCCTTACAGCATTCAAGGCTGTGTTTGGTTTGAACTCATGCAGCCATACAAACTTCATAGTTTCGTTTCATTTAGCTGGATGGGAAATTCTTTTACTTTACCATAAATAGGGGAAAGCAGCATAGTGTTCTTCCTCAATACAAATAAGCCGAGGTTTGATCACTCCACAAAGACCACACAACTGCGCGTCATTTTTATGTGCGTCGCTTTTTAATATAAAAAGATCTTCCCTATGGAAGAGTAAAGTAACCTCTGTCATTTGAAGAGGTCAATGGTGTTAACTCTGTCAATGAAACACATTTAAGTGCGAAAATAGTTTGGTGGGGGTTTTTTTTCGCCGGCTGAAGGCGCATCTGGTGACACTGACCTGTAGTGCGGTTCGTCCAAAACGGTTCACCCCGTTAACTTGAGCTCCTGCCTGCAGGAGATTCTTCACTTCTGCCGCTTGTCCATTCGCTGCGGCAGTTGTCAGCGCATCCTGGAGAGACATTGTCAAGTTCACAAATCTGTAGCGATAACCTCTGTGACAGATTGCGTTGACAGGTAGCCAGATGATGCCTACTTGAGGAACAACAGCTAAAAACACACACGCACACACGCCAGAGAGCGAATGTCGAATAACTACGGCTCGGTGTTGATGTGTGACGGCTGGTCTTCCACCGTCCGAGGCTCGTCAGTTTGTCCCGACCACCGGCTATCTGGGTCGAATAAGCAGCCTAAACCGTACATCGCCTGTACAGCGATCGGTCGGTGTGTGTCTGGACTAGCCTGTGTTGAATGGGTGACGTAATTGTCTGTTGCTGCGTTGCTGCAGTGGCGCGATCGTGCGCATGCGCTGCTGCAACTGGTTTTTGACAGCAGGAGCGCCACAGTTTGCTTCCTTGTGTTCCTCCTCGATCCTGCTGCGCCGCGAGATGATGGAAACCAACTCTTCCAGACAAAATGGGACAGAATCCCGACAAAATCAAATATTTCTGTTCTTCCTCGATTTTTTATTAGAAAACGCAGCTGCACGTGTAGGTATGTACGATTCTGCAACTACTTTTGAGGCTTAAAGTTCAACATTGACCCTGGAAACAGACGCTGACTTTACAGTTTCACCTATGGTGCATTTAATAACACCTCTGCAGCTTTCACTCCCATCTCACGATCTTCATCAAGAGATGGAGTTTGCACAGTTAAACTGTAGGCTAGACGTTCACATTTACATTTTATTTGCTAAACTTTAATCAGACATCTACAAGAAATCCCTAAAGTGCTCCCAAAGAAATGGAAATTTGAGTATCAAAAGTTTCAAGGCGATTGTTAGCATACTCCCATCAGCTGATCAAGATCATGTGATATGATTAAAAGCCCCAGAACAGCTACTAAGTAGACCCTGAGGTGAGATAGTTTTGTCAACTGTAACCGATTTGTTTGTAAAGTCAATGAAGTGTGACAGCTAACTGTAAGGGAGATCAGTAATGGACAAACAGGCAAAAGGGCAAAAAGACAAACAGCACTCCTCATGGCTGGATTAAAAGAAGACTGAACTGCTGGGCTCATATTAGGCTACTAACCGTTCAGACCGCAAACAGCACTGATTAAAAAGAAAAAAACGAATAAACTAACAAAGTGCAAGAGCTTGCATCGATGTGTTTTGTTGTGCTGGTGTTGATATTGACCCACTGTTCTTGTTTCTATGTTGTTTTTTTTAATCTTTTAGTATCTGTAGGCTATTATTAGTGTGCATTGTCCCTGCTCAATAAACCTGAAATAAAATAAATCAATAAATGGTGGTGCAGGGTACTGGTGATGAAATATGACCAAGGAAGGTCAGTTTAAGTAGTACATCTGTGAGGTTTATCAGACTCAAAAACAGTTTATTAGTACCCCCAAGGGGTCATGCAGGAGAAAAGAATGCTGAATTGATGAATTGAGTTGATTCATTAAAACACAGCACTGTTTAGGGGACACTTTTGTTAAATCTAAAAGAAAAATTTTATTTCCTTTTTTTATAACATCTGGTGTCACAAAGTCAGAAGCCTTATGGTTGGGTGACCCATGTCCATTCAAAATCCCATAAGCCCCTGGTCATGTCAGCTGTGCATTAGTAGTGCATATTCACAAACAAACTATAATTTAAATGAGTAAAAAAACTGTTTTCACATTTAAAGCTTGGAGCTTTTGGGCCCCTGGAGTTTTGGGACTTTGGGGCTAGTTGGATGGCTTGCCTGGTTGGTAATCCAGATTCAGTGTCTGCTCTAAATTATACCAACAGCAAAAAAGGTCATCTGTGACTAACTGATACAAACAACCCAAAAAATTTGGGTCAGTTTTTGCTGAGCGGCCTAAAATAGATTTTTAGCGGTGCCATCATGACAGCTGTGTTGTGTTGACAGAGTTGTGAACCAAATGTATCATCTCAATAGAGACCTTTCACAAAATGATTGGAATGCCTTTCTGTCTCCACGGAGGAAGAGACAGCAGCTACTGTGTGTAAATCAGTGGTTGCTGCAATTGTTAATGTCTAATACATATGTGAGTTAGAGTTTTATGTGTCTTAATAATGTAAACTGTCAACAAGTCATAGTGAAACTGCAGTGTCACGCTTCTCCATTGTTTAACCTGCTCAACCACCGCCGTGAATTTCCGGTAATTACACACGGCCATGAAGGAGGAGAGACAGCCACACAAACACTGCGTGCAAGGCCTCTGTTAGGAATGTGACCTATAATTGATCAGTTAATGGAATGTGTGTTGTGTGAGGTGAGGATGGATAGACCGGTTGTTTTTCATAGATGGAATAATGGCTGCCTCTGTATCAAAATAAAATACATCACGTTTGCCATCAGGTTGAGTGTTAGGGAGAGTCTGGGCTTGGAATGAGGAAGTTTAGTCTTGAGAAGTGATTCATGGCAACATTTTACTTTATAATTAAACAGGATTAGAAAATTGGTTCAGGATAAATTTGAGACAAATATTTCAGTACCCTGCTTTATTTAAACCTACGTAAATGCAAGCACTGGCCTGCAGGCGTAGCTATCCTGTATGCACTCAGCGTCAGCAGTGCAAGTGTGGTGTCTGCTCCTCCTGTTAAGGGTCAGGCCATTTATCATCTTATTTTTGTCATTACAGAGTGCACTGAGACAAAATGTACTGCAAGCTGACAAAGTCTTCAGCCTGTGTAGGTTATTGCACACAACAAGTTTTATGTTAGCGTGTATGATTTGTTTTAAGATGTTGATTATTCAGCATGGTTGCGGGCAGCTGAGTAGTTCCTGATTTCATTCTTTGTATGAATAATGTTGAGCGACGTCTCATTCACTGTGACACACAAATTAAAACAGAAAATGTAAGGTGATAATTCACCCATCATTCAAACGCTTAATTCTTTAGTGTAATCAGGTCAATAAAATATAAAGCTGAAAATAAATAATTTGAAAACAAAACAGGTTTCAGCAAACACTGTAGTGCATTGACACACACACATACACACACATACACACACACACACACACACACACACACACACACACACACACACAAAAAAAAAAGCATCTCTTGGAAAAGTCAGAGAAGCCCACCTTTAGGTGTAGAAGCAACAATCTAGTGTTGACAACAGATGTTAATCAGTGGTGGAAGCAGCAATTAACATCCTTTACTTGAGTAAAAGTAGTCATACCGCAATCTACAAATGCACTCTTAAAAGTTACGGTTCTGCATTCAAAATTAAAAAAGTTATCAAACCAGAATTTTTTTACAATTTAATTTAGTTGTCATGCAGCAGAATGGCCTCTGTCAGAGTTATGTTATTAAATATTATCTTATTGAATTATTCTTACTGATGCATTACTGTATGAACAGCATGTTAATGTTGTAACTGGTCAAGGTGGAGCTACTTTCAAGTACTCTACACATTTTTGTATATGCTGGCTAGTTCATACTATATACGTGTAAGTTGTACTTTTAAAAGATGGTCATATGTTTTAAATGAGTTTTATCCGCAGAGTAATTATAGCTGTCAATAAATGTAGAGGTCTTTTTTCTCTGGAATGTGTAAAGTAGCATAAAATGGAAATGCTTATGTAAGTGAGTGTGTGGGAGAGCAATGCAATGATGCAAATTATTATTGATCATCACATGACTTCCCAACTCATCATCAGCGTGTTGACTCCATGTAACAGTAATTGCTATTGTAGTTGCAGCTGCATGAGTCTTTGGTCATACAATCTTTGGTTACATCGCAAGTCAGCAGTAATAAAGTGTGTGTGTGTGTCAATAGTCCTAATTCTCAGTTTATCTGTGTATATGTGAGCAGACCTGTGTGGAATGTGTGTGTTCGTCTCAGGGTTCACAGCCTGTATAGCGATGGAGGTTGAGTGTGGGTGGAGGTGTGTTGGTCTGGAAGTCCCCTGGGTGCGCGCGCATGTGTGTCTCTGTCTGCTTGTATGAATGTGTGTGTTTGGTGTGAGAAAAAAGGGCACTGTGAATGATTACAGACTTTATGGCTTATGTCTTTTATGTTCTGTTTAAAGTATGGAAGAATAAACAGATAACATTTTTTTACATAGTGTAAAAAAAAAAACGGGGACTTTGTAAGGGACAATTAAAGCTTGCTTTTAATAACAACCAAGGCCATCATCAAACATGTCTTAGACAGTGGTTTTTCTTTGTAGGGCTTGACTTCATGACATCAGTGCATTTGGAACGCTCTTTTGGTCAGGAAAATACTTTAGGAAGAAAGTCCTCCTCTTTATTGCTAAATTTAGCAGCTTAGTTTGGAGAAAAGCGGTCAATAGTGATGTGGGCATCATTGTAATCTGTCAGTTATAGTTTTTCTCACAGAACCTCTGAGCCCTCTTGGTATTTTGATTTTACAGCCTCTGGCTTCTGAGGATTAATGAATGCAAATGTTTACTCTGATATGGTACTTCAGTTTTTTTTGTTTTTTTTATTTCTTATCATTCACATTTCGCTCCTCACCGAACCATGCTCTGCATACTAACATGGCTGCGCAATCCAAACCACTGTCCTCGACAGCCGAGGAGGGGAATACCTATGCTCTGATTCCCGGCGAATGAAATCACCTCCTGCTGACTGTTCATTTGAAATCCCCCTTTTATTACTTGTTGTAAATGGTGTTGGTGTCTGCGCTTTTGATTGTTGAAAGCTGACTGTGCTGATGAATTTAACAGTTAGCACTTCAGGGATTTACACAAATATAGTTATCGTTGTAATGGCACTCAATCTAGACTTGGACCTAAGTTTAAAATTCCTGTAACATGCCATTTTTTTTTTCTAGTTCTGTTTACTCTCTCTCTGTCATTTCCACATCAAAGAGTGGGCTTGTGCATACAGAAGAAAATGCCATTTTTGTAAAGCACAGTTGGTAGCTCGAGTCAAATAGTACAATATAAGCTGAAATGTTATATTTCAGCCTCTTCCGAGTAGCCTTATGTAAACTAATGTTAATTTAACAAATATATGTGAAGTATGCCTGTAACTGTCACCTTGGTTTTGCCTCCACCCAGTGGTATCAGCAGACACAATGGCTCACTTTGGGGCTCACTCAATGGGGCTCACTTTCTATAAGCCATGCAAAGGCACACATCTATTGATAGCTTCTCGTTGCTGCTAAGCAATTCTACACAATATGTGGTATTTCACCGTGCTGTGATGAGTAGAGGCTCTGCCCTACTTACGCACTTTTTTTTTATTGCATCTGCCTGATGTTATTTGTTTCTTAACCTGCTCTGGCACTTCCCAGAGAATTAAAATGATTAAGACAAACTGGTTTTAGACCTGTGGTGTGGTGATCTTCACGCCGGGGTTATATTGCACAAAAGTTCAATGACGTTCTCTGTTGTGGTTCAGTTTGACTCATGTATCCTGATATGACCTTAGACACTGATCTAGCCCCTCCTCCACTATTTGCACCGCTCATTACATCAAAGGCACATCACAAACCATGACTTAGGTTAAACACACACGAAAAAGTATAATGTATTGCTGATAAAACCTTTGTTATGTTGGTATTTTTTTTGCTTTGAAGTCCTCTTGTCGGAACACATTCCATCAGCGGAGGGATAACAGCCAGAAAGAGGGAGGGTTTAGTTTTATACTTGAGGTTACTTTTTAATACCAGCATAATTGATCCATTCATTCAGTCATAATATGCAGTTAGTCTTAAATTCTTTCGTCTTTACAAAGGTTACAAAGCTGTGCTGCAATTCTCATTCATCTATTAGTTGTAGTAGGATGGAAACAGTTCATCTCAGAGGAAGTGGCCTCATACGCGTAGATCAGGGAATGCTTTGTCTCACTTTTCTGAGGCCAGTTTGACCTTGGCATGGCTTTTTGAACAAAAAGTGTACTTCTGATTTTAAAATTTTTGGCAAACGTGCGACATTTCTGCTAGATACTGGATCAGAGAGGGCTCATACTAAAAATAGTTTTATGTAAAAGACAAAGGAATTTACAAACAGAAGCAATCTCCCAATAACAATCAGCATATATGATATTGAAAGGCCCTCGTGGCAAATCAGTCTCTAACTGGACTTTGGCTCATTCCGTGAAAATATCCAAATATTTTATCTGGTTATGTACCCGCACTGTGATATTTGGTGTTTGTGACGCATTACATTTTAATTTAGACTGTTACAATCTAAATAGGTCATCCCATGCAAGACAATTTAGAGAAACACTCCAATACTTAATGTAAAATCAGTGTATGATGAGTGTAAATGACAGTGACACATTTAATATTCACTGGAGGTTTGTGCGATTATTGTTACGTTTTAATATACATTTTCCAGCTTCTATTGAGGTGTTCATTTAGGCACCAAATGTCAAGCACGGTGGAAAGGTCATTTGGCCTCTTGGGTGAATGCTGAATCATACTCTGTAGCTGAAACGGTTTCACTGTTCTGTAAACATCTTCCATTTAACATGTTCTCACTCATTTGGTGTAAGGCGATGGCGTGACTTCTTAATGTCACCGATGGTTGGCTGGAAATGTGTTTTCACTTCTAACAAAAATAAGCCTGTTATTATCGTGTTCGCTAAAGCTGAGAGCTTTTAGTGGTGTCTTTTGAAATGGCTTCTGGTCTTGTTCTTCTTAAACATAAAAAATGTATTGACAGATTTTTACATATATTAATTCATAGTCTTTGACACCTATATGTGTGGCAAGACCAGTAAATCCTGGTTGAGCAGGACACTGTGTATAGTAGCTGCTGAGTGTAATGTGTGTGCCACCCTTGGTCTCATTGCATCGCATGCACACACGCGCACACACACACGCGCGCACACACGCGCACACACACACACGCACGCAGGGGTACACACACGCGCACACACACACACGCACGCAGGGGTACACACACGCACGCACACACACACACACACACACACACACACACACACACACACACGATATCAGTAAGTTTTTTGTGAGTGTGTCAGAGGCATATAAGGCCACAGATTTTCTAGGACTTGGCTGCAGATGGGGCGCAGTGGGTGGAGGGAGGGAGGTATCTGAGGGCACTCAGCTTTTGCTTCCTGCCGTTTGCTTGTTGTGCCAGTCACATGCACATAGAGCAGCCACCGCCCACATATGTATGACTGTCTCGAGCCACTGGGCCACCTCAATAGTAATGCTGCAATAGACAGACATTGAAAGAATGAGACTGCAAAATGGGAAAGAATTCAGAGAGCTAACATATGGTTTTTACAACAGTTGACCTATAGGTTGCTCTAACAAGCAGTCTATTGTGCATTGACACAGAATGTCTGCCGGTGGTCAGAGTCAGGGCACACGCTTATATTGAGCGGATTTTAGTTCCTTTATTTTCTCTGGAGATATTAAAACATGCTGTATAGTCAGTTTACAGTTGTTTATTTTTCAAGAATGTGAACATTTTTACAGTGATGAAACAACACTCTTATAGCCTGGGCAATAAAGGCATCATTTGAGTAATTGATGGTTGGATAATGATTAACAAGGATGTGACATCATTCCTCCTTGTTATGACAATGATTACTAGCAGCACCTTAAGATTAACTTACACAAACAAAAACCAGTGTCTTTATAAAATGTTTATACCTGAGTGGGAGCACTTAGAGTATTTTCCGTATTTTGTCAATATACTGGATGTATAAAAGGCAAGGCAAGGCAAGTTTATTTGTATAGCACATTTTAACAACAAGGTAATTAAAAGTGCTTTACATAAAACATAAAAGCAACAGGGAAATATGTAAAAGTTTAAAAGCAACATAAAATATAATAAAAGTTACAGTGTTACAATCAGAGTTAAAAGAGTTAAATGGAAAATAAAAACAGACTGAGGGGTTGAGCAAATAATTGAGTTACAATTATTCTGAAAAAAGAATAAACAGAGAAGTACACTTAATCCACTCTCTCTAGCTGGTCTGTACTCGGGTCCACAGCAATCTTTGGGTCCACTGAAACTCCAAAAACCCTCGGACACTACAGAGAACACAGGACATGTCTGTCATCAGGCCACTTTGATCCAGTTATACTCTAGACGGACCTGCACGTTTACAGGTGGACAGAGGTTCCTGCAAATCACTCGGGCGCGAGATTCAGAGTGTTCTTCTTTTGTATTTTATTTGTGATAATACAACAAGCCTGAATGATTTTTCACAGGGCGTCTAGTTGTTTCAGAGTTGTCAGGTAGTGGCCTTGCTTAAGCAATGCAATCAGGTTGTTAAGCAGGATAACCTCACAGAGAGGTCAGTAAAGAAAAAAAGCAATGAGAGACTGAGCACAACATTTGTCTCACTTATCATGAAGCCTTGATGTCATTGTTTCATACATTTTCTAGCTCACTGTTCTTCAGTAAGACTTCTTTATAATATTCAATTCAGTAAGACTTTATTATAACTGACTGATTTTTTAAACCTATATTCAACACAGCAAAGTTGAAAACCTAGTTTTCCTAATCTATGCCGCCAGTTCTCCACATTGAACGCCTTTAATGTGACAATAGATGGAATAAGCGTTTTCTTCCACAGTCCCACGGATGTAAAACTATATTGAGGGTTTTCAGTATGCTGTTATATCAGATCAACTCTTCCCTTCAATAAGTTCCAGCTTGAGCTAGTCATGTCCGCTCTCAGAGCTGTGTGGGTGGCCAAAATGCTTTCACGTTTGACTTTAACATCACTGGAGGATTTGTTAAAAATTCTTAAGGTCCATTTTTTCATGAAATCAAGTTTTGGGAGGAATATGATTCAGCATTTTGTAGTAGCCGTGTTTTCTGGCAGCATTTGTACTCCCACCTCTTATTAGAGATAAATTAACACCCAGTGTATTTTTGTATTTACAGAACAGAGTTTGGAGAGACAATATGCAGCTCTTATTCAGCAGAAGTGTTTGCTCTGTACTGAGGGTGTGGTCAGTTGTCCTGCTGTTTTTCTTGCCATCAGAATAAGGGACTCTGCTCTTAGACTGATTGTGAAGTTGGTGAGGTAAATATTAAAGTTTCCATTTTACTCTCTGTGAATGTTGTCCACATTAAACCATTTTCCTCTGAGAAATCCATTTGTGCTCACACTGCTGTGTACTGACTTCCTGTGTGTTTACCATTGGTTGAGGGGGCGCGGGGGCGTTTACTGAATGGATGTGAGACGATTACTCAGCGGAGATACTGTGTGGTCTGATCCAGACAGACCTATCGTTCTAAAAAACGTTATTGGACGCAGAGGGAGTGTGGACAAGAGATTTATAAAGATGCACCGAAAATAAACATTTTCCACTCACCCAAACATTGCTTAAAACATTTAACTCCAAACTCAGTACGCTGATAAAAGCCACAAGGCCGAGGCCGAAAGCTCAGGAAGAAATAATTTGAGAGTTTTACAGAATTATTTGTCAAATATTTCACTGAAAATGTGTATTTAATGCTAATAATAATAATAATAATAATAATAGTAGTAGTTCTGTCTTTTTCTTCTTCTTTACCTTTATTACTATTTTATAAGAAGTAGACGAGTGATAGAAGTAGTGGGTGGTAGTAGTCCTGATCTTGTTCCTGTTAAGTTTTTGGCCTACAAGATGAACAGAAAGAGAAACCTACCAGTCAGCACAGAATAACATCACATGATAAACCAATGCTGAGTCCAATAATTAAAGGTACTTTGACTCATAAGTTTCATGCCATGGTGACAGCTCATATCTTTACTGACTGACCTTTGTTTTTGGAAAAGCATTTTGATTAGCGTAGAATGCCCTTACAACAGCCATTACGTTGTAAATCATTATGTTCATTATTATCTTTATTATGATTATTATTTTACCATCAATAAAGCTTATCTTGACTTTTGTAAATGCATTTTTACTGTATTTGTTGAGTTTGATCACCACCAGGGGGCAGAATTGGATTTAAATGAAACCAGGCCATCCGATTGATTTGTAGAAAGAGCAGATTATGGTATACTCACAGTTCTGTTGGAAGTATAGGTGTGGTTATGAACTAATTATAATGTGTTAAATAGACGGACTGGGGATTTTAATCATAAAAAATAATCTGCAGCTGAATATATTTGTGAGACAAGTAACACTGACAAATAGCACTTGGAGTTCTACAAGCATAAAGGTTTGCCACACTTAATATAATCCTATAATCCAAAGGCTTAAAAAAAAACTATAATTGAACATGATATCTGACTGTAACATTTTTATCTCTCAGCACCGCTTCTTCACTCATTTAGTTTTAGTGAATAATGCAGTTATTGCCTACAAAAATTAGCAATTGCCAGTACCCAGTGGACAAAAGAAACGTTATTGGGAGTTATTGGGGCCAAATGTTAGATGTTGAAGTCAGCAGAGAGGAGATAGAGGCTGCGGCCGTGCGGTTTGAGCTGCTCTCAGACAGATAATGTGTGTAGTCACCCGCCCTTTGCCTCCCCCCCTCTGCCTCCCACATCAACACCATCCCTCCGGGCAATATGAGACGTCTGGGAGAGCAGAGGGGTGAAACTGGAGAGATGGCGCAGTCACTGGCCCATGTAATAGAACGATAGAGGAGTGTGCCGGCGAGGACACACACACACACACACACACACACACACACACACATTTGTAAGTTACATGTGAATATGCGGAGCGGTAGGAGTGTTTAGACAGCAGTCCAGCATTCATTTTGGCAGTGGTTCTGTCTTTAAGTTCTTACAGTGCTTTCTTCTTTGCCACAAATGATTAAATTTTAGGGTTTAATTGTAATAAAATAAGCTTTCAAGAAGTGTATAAAATAAAGTGTATAAAGTGCTTGAAACAATGCAGATTTGATTTATTTAATCTTGAAATGATAGTGAAAAATCACAATTTCTCAGAGCCAGAAATTGGTTGTTTTGTCCACCAACAGTCCACAACCTGAAGATATTCAATTTATAACCATGTAAATGAGAGAAAACAAACAAACCCTCACATTTTAGAAGCTGGAACCAGGAAATATTTCTCGACAAGTGAACTCACCAAATAATCACTTATCCAAATTGCTGGCATTTGAATAATCACCACTGCACACAAATTCTATAGTCAGTTAGCAAATAACATTATCATTGCTGAAGTGGGAAAAAGTAAGAAAACACTATCGGAATTTAGTTAAATTAGTACATTATACCAAAAATTAATGCTTAGATAAATTGTGTTTAAACTACACTTTGCACTACTTTTTGTCTGAGCAAACTGTGTAACATTAGCTCTGTAACGTCTGTGTTCTGTATCAGATAGTTGAAATTAAGCTATTTCTGAGGGAGTGTATAAGGTGTGGTAGAACTGTATTTGGATACAGATACAATAGAAAGGCTCAAACTAAATTTGTCATCTTTACCTTTATAAAACACTTTTTAATTAAAAATGTAATTAAAATCTGTTGAGTATTATTTTATTTACCTCAGCATGAAACAAACATAATTTTACTCATAGTCTTTATCGAAATAATAACTTCTGTGAACATACGTCTGTAGTTTTGCAGGCAGACTGCTTAAAGCTGCACAACCATGTATTACGGGGGTCTTGTAAATGCAGGGAGGGAATAGATCCCTGCCCCGAGGATGGTAATTTCTCTGTCTTTACTATTAGCCCAGCAGCTTTAGCCGCTTCCTGTCATGTGCTCTGGCTGTCTCCAAGTGGTCTGGACTGAACACCTGTTGTCACTAAGCAGGTTAAGACGTCTCAGATCTGTCATTATGAACTTGAGCATTACTATAGAAAACACAAGCATGAACGCAGGCAGATGGACATACAGTACAAAGGCACTGACTGCCTGTCTGTTGTGTCCCTGCCTGTCTGCCTAACAACCCAATGAAAATAAGTGTTCACCACTTTCCATCAGCTCATTCAAACTATTTACCTGGATCTTATTTTTTAAAATTGACAAAAATCTATTTTAAAATATTTTAAGTCAGGTGGCTGACAGTGCAACATTCATGTGACGAAAATCAAAACAAATGCCTCATTGTCTGGCAGCGCATGTGACAGCAACACTGCGCACTGTTTGAGAAGCAAACAATCACAGGAGAGATTCCACTTGCAGATGGTGAAGAATATGTCATATATCATTGTTAACTTCTAATTTGATCCCCATTCATTCCACAACTGTCCACCTGACGGGGAGGATTTCTAAATACAACCCTACACCACTAGATGGCACTGTGCCGTCAGCGATTTCCTCCTCTCAGAGCACACTGACCTTATTCCCTATCTATCTAATTACACATTAGACCTGTAATATGCCATTCCACATCCATGGGTCTCAGATGAATGGTTTCCCCCTCCCTTCCTCTTCTCATCTCTCTCTCCTCCTATCCTTTCCTTTTTTCCTCCCCCCTCTTCACACTGTTCCGGCCAGCTTCCCTCAATTACTGTCAGGGGCAGGCCACAACATCGGGGGAGGCTCTGCATGTGGACTGGAGGGTGGGGAGGTAGGGGAGGGAAAGAGGAGGGGTATATGGATGTGATGAGAGGAAGAGACGGTTGCTGACATACCAGCGCACGATATATGTTTACAGGTGTGTTTGCATGTGTGTGGGCATGCGTGGCTGTTTCCTTGTCTGTGGGTTTGTGTGCTTGTGTGATATGCCCATGGGGCAATTGCTTGCCACACACCATGGCTGTTGTAGCAACGACACTGTGACGACAACAGTTTGACATTTGTGAAGGATAAATATATTCCACTTAGAATGAAGCTATTACCTTCTACTAGTTGTTGTGAAAATAAAAAAAAGCTATAAAAAAAATATGACACCATCTGCAATGACGGTGGACATTAGACTATATGTGTAATGTGCTTTTTCTCATACCATGTAATATGCAGTAAACAGATGAATACTTAGTTATACATACGGTTTTAACACAACACATCGTGCAAAGTTTGTAACGCCTTACTCATATGTTTCATTATGATTTCTTTCATAATTTATTTGCTTTTGGCATACAATTTGCATTTACATTTGTCTTCTTAAACACAGTTTTCAGACTGACAGATGTTAAAGTATCTTGACATTATATTGTATGATACATTGTGACGCTTTAGACTATTTAGAAAGGCAGATCTTTGAAAGGTAGATCTCAAATAAATGTCAGCATCATGAGATATAAAACATAGATTTTAGACCTCCAATAAATAATAATTATATAGTAAATCTGTCTTTTCACTATTATAAAGGATGCAGAAATGCCTGAAAATACTCAGCTGTGGCATTTATTCCTTTTTTGGTAGACAGGAAATCAAACCAGTGATTTTGACATTACATAGTAACCTAGCGTGCATGTCTAGGTGGGAGGAAGCCAGAGCACCCGGAAAGAACCCACACAGACATGGGGAGAACATGCAAACTCCACACAGAAAGGCTGGGGCAACCGCAGTTTGAACCCACGACCTTCTTGCTGTGAGGTGACAGTGCTAACCACTGCACCACTGTGCCGCCCCCCAGCATTCACCCATTTAGTTTAATTAGTCTCAGTAGTTTAAATCTGAGCCTGAATTTGGAGACAGTGTTAATGCTGATATACTAATTAAAAGCTTATTATTTAATGTCAGCATCAAAGTCACCAAATCTTCCATTTCTCTCTTTGTATTTGTTTTTTCCCCACCACTTGGTTTGTTGGCAGTTGCCTCTGTCACTACAGTGGCAAGAAATTTTATGATGTACGATGAGATGTATGGACACGTAAATTGGACCCGAGAATCAAATAGTTTTTGTTGTAACAAAAGAGGGAGTTTTTTAAAAAAAGTTTAAAAAAATAAATTTTACTTTACATTGAATTCATATAAGTTTTATTCTTGTCTGGATACCAACTCCTGAGACATTTACCTTTGCCCAAGATCATTCCTGTGTTTGTGTTTGTCCTGTGTTTGTAAACGCCTCTTGAAGGTCTACAGGTCAGGTTGAAATAATTCTCCCATTCCCTAGTTATCTTCATTATAAACTCAGGCAGGCTTGCTTCATTAAGAAGCCTGTTCATGCCTCGTGCCCCTGCAAAATACTTCATACATAAAATCCCTAATTTCCTGTCTGGGTGAGTGTAATTAATTGAATCATTTGACACTGAAGAGAGATATGTATCATTCAGTTGGGGGTGTCGTCACTCTGCAAGGCTGTGGCCACAGATGTTACAGTGTACCTACAGTACGGCGTGGGATTTTGACTCTATTTGTTTTTTTGGACAGACGTACTTTAGGGAATTCGCCAGGCCTAACATCTGTCATTTGTAAAGTGGATTGTGTTAAATGTTAGAAGACAATAGATTCAAGTCAGGTCACGTTTATTTGTATAGCCCAATATCACAAATCAATCAATCTGTGCAGCATATATGACCACACATTATTCATTCCAAATACTTACTTTGCCTGAAAGTTTATAACTTATTACACTGTTACACACCGTTTCTCCATATTGAAATTCCGTTACTGCTAATTTTAATTATTCTGTACCTGTGGCACCTATTCCACTTGTCCCTAGTCCTGGGAGAGGAATCTCTCCTTTGTGTCTCTTCCAGAGGATTCTCCCGTTTAATTTTAGCTATGGCGGCATGTAGATCTGTTAGTCCACCCATTTGGAGGATTAAGCCTATTATCTTTGGTGATTCCCTGATTTTTCTAGTCGTGCCACTATGAGCTTCACATTTGTGGTATTATATCTCGCCATTGGATTCATGGAAATCTATCGAATAGTTGTTGCTAAAGATGAATTGTATTAATTTTAGTGATCCCATGGTTTTTTATCAAGCGCCATCATCATGTTGAAATTTCAGTTTGTCCAATACATTTGGTTTGTGACCAAATATTTGCAAAACATATGGCTTTCACATCAGCCTCAGTTACATATTGTGTTTATAATTAGCAAATGTTTACATAATAAACTTAGCATTATACTTGCTAAACATCAGCTTGTTAACATTGTGAGAATGTTAGCAAAGCTCAAAGCACCACCTCACAGAGCCACTAGCATGGCTGGAGACTCAACTGCACATGCAGCCATAGTCCAGGAAATAATCATATCCACAGCATTAACCACCACAACCAGGCAAAGCTGCTGCAGCTGTGCACACAGCCAGTGGCTATAATTAGCATTAATTGCTAATATAAAGTGTTATGCCATCTTTCCTTTTTATAGTATTTTTATATTAGCGTGTCCCTAAACTGGCAGTGTATTATAACTGGACCGACACTCTTAATTGTTCCAAATCTTAATGTGAAATAATGCAAAAGCTATTATGAGGGAACGTAAAAGTATTTCAGAAAAAGCAGGGCAAACCTGACCCAACATAGCAGGTGCCCAAGACATACCACTTTGCACTTCTTGCTGAACTTGTGCATTTAAAATATGACCCTAATTTTGCTCCCTGTTAAAGAGAACTTTCCAGATTGAGTTTCTAGGTATAGATGGTGTCTTATGTGGCTCAGCTTGTATATGACTCTGAGAAAAGTTATTGCTGTAGGCACAAATTGATTTGACCTGAAAAATGAGTTTACTTCGCTAAGGTATACAGAGGGACAGGGTGAGGTCAGATTAGTAGTTTAATAAATCTTTGGACTTCTTATGCACTATTACCTTGCTTGGAGTAAAACATTGTATCAGTTAGGGCTGTTGCGATAACCGCAAAATTGAGATACCACGCTATTGGTCAAGCCTACCACGGAGGATGGCAAGCACCGCAACAACCGCAGTGTTCATACTTTACACTTCAGGGTGTGTTAAATTAATAAATTAGTACTTCAAAAGTTCCACAACCATAAAGAGCTCTGTAACGGTTCAAGGACAGACTGCCATGGGCTGTACGTGACCTGACTTCAAACTTGTAAGCTGTAAGTGTTGCCGTGTTTTGTGTTGTTTTACTGTTTATTTTAAAAGTTAGCTAACTTGGCGTTAGCATATTGCGCGGCTAATGTGACTAGTAGGCTCGGTGATGTTGGACTAACATTGTAATCCTGAGGGACAGTCGAGAGAAACTGTGAACGGTAAGCCTCATTTGAAGCTCACTAACTAACGAGCGTAGTGTGCCGGATGCCTGCAGCTGTTTTTCCATGTTGCTTTCTGTGGAAATGTTGTTATAACCTAACTACAGCGCAGTGGTTAGTGTACAGCATATTCTGCTCCACACCTGCTCTGTGTGTGTGCGTTGCTGCTGTATGTAAATTGACTTGATAGCCCTGAAGGTGACAATAGAGCTAACGTTATGTATGAAAAAGACACGGTCAAACTACAAAAATGAGTTTGCTTGGCAATGTTGTTGACTAGCACCCAGCAGCTAGCTTGCTCTGACCATAAAGCTGCTGTTAGCGGCTCGCTGTGCAGTGAGGTGACAGACACAGACACTCTTACTATGCTATATGCCACCAAATTACTTAATTGATGAATAAGGCGATAATACTGCATACCGCGGTGTTGAGCCCCAACATACTACCGGGGGGAGAGTTACTTCACCGCGACAGCCCTAGTATCAGTGTTGATGTTTACTCCGCAACAGACTTTAGGAAGTCTTTGATTGTACCTTCTGAAAGGTTTACTTGTTCTGGTAATGTAAGAGCTGGGCAGAGTGAGGAAGCAAAGTGAGCTGCTAAGTAGCACCACAGTCCGTCAGCCACTAAGCTGCTCCGTCAGAGCAGCTGGGGGTTAAGTGCCTTGCAGGAAGACAAAATGATGGCACTGTAGTTGCAGACACTTTCTCATTTTCATCACCCTGCCCAGATTTTGCCAACTAGTCCAGGTACTAAAACTGGTGAGAAATTGGATACGAGCTCATTTGTCTTCAAGCTTTTGCGCTGCCGGCATATCAAGGCTTCAGTTACCCTTGTGCAAATACAGTGTGACCGCAAACATGAGACCTCTTCATTAAGTCATAATCATGCACAGTGAGAAATGTGAAAAAAGACATTTTTCTCCTGCAGCTCAGATAGAGAAGCATATTTGGTGATGATTTTATTGTAACTATGTAACCTTTTGCTGTCAATGATGATGGTATAAATATTATTTTTTAATAATACTTTTTTCATTTTAACATCATGTAATGGCAGCTTTTTTGGACAAACTAGCTCTAGTTTGCTTCTTTCGAATTTACTGAAAATCATTCCTGTGTTCTCAACAATAATGTCCTTTTTACCTGAGCCCGTCTAAACCGCTGTTGCTGCAAAAAGGGATTCTTAGGGCTAAAGGGGGAGGGGGTGAAAGGGTGAAGAGTGGGGTGAATCTGTGGTGCATTGTGGGTGCACATTAATTGAATGGGCTCGGGTCCTGAATCCCTAATTAGGGACAATGGATGTGACATGGGCAGCGCAGAAGCAGAGAGCTCTTCTGAGAGGTAAGTGGGGAGTTGAAGGACAGC
>NC_060153.1:9592309-9695226 GCF_021292245.1 Micropterus dolomieu | reverse complement strand
CTGTTCCAGAGTCTCGACTGAAAACTAAAGGGGACAGAGCGTTTGCTGTCAGGGCCCCGAGGCTCTGGAACAGCCTGCCCGAGGAAATCAGGTCGGCTGAGTCAGTGAACTCTTTTAAGTCCCTTCTTAAAACATACTTTTATAGGAGAGCTTTTCCCGATCTTATTTGACTTTATTTTATCCCTTTTATTTTATTGTATTTTACTAATTTTATATTAAATTTTCATGCTCTTATCTTTTTTTTGTATTATTCTTTACACTTGTTAAAGCACTTTGTAACTTGTTTTTGAAAAGTGCTCTACAAATAAGGATTATTATTATAAATAAGGATTATTATTTTTTAATAATACTTTTTTCATTTTAACATCATGTAATGGCAGCTTTTTTGGACAAACTAGCTCTAGTTTGCTTCTTTCGAATTTACTGAAAATCATTCCTGTGTTCTCAACAATAATGTCCTTTTTACCTGAGCCCGTCTAAACCGCTGTTGCTGCAAAAAGGGATTCTTAGGGCTAAAGGGGGAGGGGGTGAAAGGGTGAAGAGTGGGGTGAATCTGTGGTGCATTGTGGGTGCACATTAATTGAATGGGCTCGGGTCCTGAATCCCTAATTAGGGACAATGGATGTGACATGGGCAGCGCAGAAGCAGAGAGCTCTTCTGAGAGGTAAGTGGGGAGTTGAAGGACAGCTACGGGAAAGTACCTCACACACTGCTCTCATACGGCGTCCTCCAAAAACCTTAAGAGACTATTGTGCAAGTGTACCAGCGCACACACACACACACACACACACACATACAAATGAAATGAGGTGGGGTAGAGTAGAGAGTAGAAGAGAGATGGCGCTCCAGCAGCCTCTTCTCGTCTCTTCCTTCTTCCAGCTCATTGACTAATGTCATAGGGAGAGACTGAGTGGGGTGGGGACGGACTGACGTGAGAGTGCAACCCACGTCAAGAGCAGAAAATAAACACCTTGGTAAGCCCATCAGGCTGTGGTGGTGTGTTTATGTGTGTGAATGTTTGCAGATGTACATACACAGCATGAAGTTGTTCTGTGTTAATGCGAGTGTCACATTCTGCTGTTGTCAAATAAGAGTCTTTGTGCCATATTGCAGCTTAAAGACTTCACTTGGAAATACGTCTTTGTGACGGACTAACAAAACAGTGTGCCAAGAGAGTGTTAAAAGTTAAATGTTGGTTCAATTACATTTATTGGTTTAAATCACCAATTTCAACCCATTTTTATTCTACTGGACATTGTAATTGTTTAAGAAGTTCAATTGCAACACGATTAAAGCCACATTAATCAGAATTTCTGTGTTTGGTGCCCCCGAGTGGTAATATCAAAGACGATACTGTGGCCGAAAGCAACTGTCAAGATTGTCTCCTTTCTCTACAAACAAAAACATATGCCTTCAGATTAATTTGGAAATTCATAGGCCTCAAGTATAAAACGGTATTATGATTGAAATCCTTCTTAAGCTGAAACGGTTGCTCAGGCTTGGTGTATACTTGATGCCAGGAGTAAACAGATACCTTGGTACTATGTCATAGGTTTTCGATTTATATGAGAGAATCAGATTTCAGCTGATGATAACATTACCGAAACACTAGATGGATGTATCGTACATAATCAGCACCTATTGTGCTTTAATTATATTGCCCTGTGCTTTCATTCTCTTATCGACTTTGTATTATTGAGCGCCGGTGGTCTACCCATGTACTTACAGAGTATTGTTGTTTCATTCACTCTGATGGAGAACACTGCTCGCGGTCAGCAGAAGGTTTGCAGTGGAAATGACTTCGCTAGATGTATGTTATTGAAAAAGAGACAATAAATGCGACTTTTTAAAACTTGCAGTCTCCACTATCAACATTCTCCACTGGAATTTGAGAAAACACTTCAATTCAGTTCTCCACATTGTCTCTCTGTAGTCGGCGTAGCCCCACCATGTATTAGCTAGTGATTTTTAAGTGCCCTTAGTCAAGTTAATGCTATATATCAGGTGTGCTTCATAGTAAATTACAGTTAATAAAACAATTGTAAGCAACTTTTTTTGTCGTATCTTTAAAAATAAAATGTAAGCTTGGAAACTGTGATTTTGTTCAATCATTAGAGGGATACTCTATATGTTACAAGTCTGTTGACAGGTTTTGAGGAGTACTACTGCATACGTGGAATAAATTGTACAAACCTTTTTTGTCTGATAAATTATCTTAAAGGTTCAGTGTATAAGCATTAGTGGCATCTAGTGGTGTGGGTTGTGAATTGTAACCAGCGGCTCACGGTGCATTCACGTTCTCCTTGGATGGTCCCATTTCCCGAGTTGTGAAGTCGTTCTTCCGACTTCAGTGTATGTTCATGTGCTCTTAAGTTGGAATGTGGAATCAACATGGGTGCTGCTACAAAGATGTAGTGGATTAACATTATAAGAGCATATACAACACGCAGACATCTAGTTCACTCTGCATGGACAGCAAACTAACCGTTGTTATTGCATGTTTGCAATATATGTATGTGCAATATGTGATTTTGCATAAATCAAAGTTCTGTATACTTCTTTATGTACCATACACTCTTTTTGGAATAAAGATTTAAGAAGGAAATAAAGATTCTGATTATTTTGACACCACATGATTGCACCATCACCGCTCACCCCTCTTGTTCTAAATAATACCTGTGCTCCTTCCTTTGTCCAAATTTCTCTTCTTTTCTTACTTCTCATAACATGACAACTACTACTACTACTACTAACGTTACTTGTTCTTGTTCTTGTTCTTTGTATGTATTTAAAGTAATGACAAATCGTGCTCTGTTGCACAGTTTGTCCATTTCGGCTACTGTAGAAACGTGGCGGTGCAACATGGCAACGTCCAGAGGATCAACGGTGTATGTAGATAGAAATGGAAATTGCAATGTGGGTAATGTAGGCACCAGGTTTTGACAAGGAAGAAGAATGTATAGAATAAATGCATTTTGATCCTTTTTTAACTGCCATCTTCTGACAATATCATAGAAGTACAATACTAAATATTTTATTCTATTTTTTTTATATATAGTTTTGATTCTGTGCCTGCGCCACAGAGACAATGAAGTGAGCACGGTCCAAAGTGCTGTGTGGAAAAAAAAAAAAAGGCATAGTGGCATAGATGTTGGCTTAGCATGAAGGTGAAACAGCTTTCATGTTTCAACTAACACACTTAAAAGAGGCAGATTAAGCTGAGCTTTTTCATTTTAATCAACATGAAAAGAAATTAACAAACAAGTCGCTCCATTCTCCTTATGGCTTCTTTATGGCATAAAGAAGATGTACCAGATATACTTCCAGACATTTATATGATTAGAAAGAAATAATATGAACCCAGGCTACTGGGGAAAATCAAGTTACGTTGAGCAATGTGAACACCTTAACTGAACTTATAACTTTTTTGTTATGTGCATGAGATGTGCGAGTGTAAAGTGTGGAGTATTTAGACTATGTCTAAGTTAACAATGTCCGCTGTGTGTTGTAACGTATGTGAGACATGACAGGATTAACAAACCACTGGGGAAAATCAAACGTTGGCCAGAACCAATTCATCCTTCCCAGCAGCTAGTTTATGTGTGTTTAGCCCGATCAATCAATACTGTCTCCAATACTGTCTGCTGTCCTCCAGGTGTGGTGTAGCAAAATGGCTGTAGAACAGCAGCGGCAGTGTCCTACAGCGAGACGCAGCTGGATCTTCCAGGCCAGTGGTGTCAGCCAACCAGCCAGCTCTGTCCTCCCTCCCCTCCCTCCTACAAGCCTCATTATGAGAGGGAGAAAGCTCAAGGATACCCTCTCCTCCCCCAACTCCCACTGCACCATGGCCGTGGAGAGAGAGAGAGGTGGGAAAAAAAACGAGTCAGGTGCTAAATGTGAACGTGGATTAGTTTCTATGCCAACGGCGGGAGGACGCACTCACGCAACCAGCCAGCCAGGGTCCCTGCAAGACACTTGTTTTTGTCCCTCTTGTTTTCTCTCCTCGCCTGCCCTCCCCTCCTCTTCCCTCCCCTCTCCTCTCCGTGCTCTCTCTATCAGTAGGGGAGATAAGACTGGGCCCTGTGCCTGGTATTAAACCTTATCTCTCCAGCTGGGGCTAAGGCCTGCTGGATTTGGCTACACGGGCGCTCCAGTTCAACTCAAACATGCCTTGTTTTAATGGCCACCCATTAGCGTCACTTGCCACCAGGAGGCTTGACGTGATCTAAAATGGTCTGTTGAGTTTTTAGTTTCCATCCTGTGCAGGTTGTGGCTGGTTACCAAGTCTTAAAATGTGTATAACCTTTCTCTGAACTTTTATATGCAAGCAGATAAATATTTTAATTGATGTACAAGACTTTTCCCCATGCTGTTCACGCTGCCTTTCCATTGGAACTACAGCCAACATTTTCTTTGTGTGATATTTCCTCCTGATGCTGCTGCCCCTCTCTCTATAAGGGCTGAGAGAGATGGAGAGACGCTGGGTGGGAGGGAGGGAGGTAGGTTGGGTGGGGAGCGATAGACAGGAAAGAGGAGAGAGACAGACAAGCGAGAGAGAGACAGGGGCAAAGAAAGCTAGGGGAGAAATCAGGAGAAGGAGACAGAGGAGAGGAGATGGGAGGGGAGGGGAGGAAGGTGCACACACATACACTCAGGCAGGCAGGCAGAAAAGCAAGCAGGAAAGGGTTAAGGTGAAAACAATAACAAGGGGAGCGGGGAGCGTGCGTCTGTGTGCGCCTCCCTGGAAGTGTCAGGCTCTCTGTTCATTGACAGTGTCGTGCACCCGCCGCCCCGAGAGCGCCGGCAGCCTCACAAAGACAGACAGCTCGAATTAATCCCACGGGGGGAGTGCGTGACAGTTTGGCAGAGCGGAGAATTGAAAGGGAGGAGGATGCCGAGAATGGGGAAGGCGCGAGCATTTGTCAAATCATAATTAAATGATGAATCACTATTCCGTTATTAACGATATGCCCACCCGAACCTTCCTTGTAACAAAAAAAAGAAAGAAAAAAAAGATGGAAATGGAGAAATGAACGACCATCGGCACTGTGGCCACTGAAAAATAGAGGATTTATTGCTGGCTGCTCTTACTTTACAGGGTTGTGGTTACACACAAAGTACTAGTTTGTTGTTAAAGGTTTGCAGTCTTTTCTATACACAAAATCATGACAGATTGAAAACATATAATTAGAGCAAATATCTTTAAAATGTCTTTGAAATCATCATCAACAAACACAGTGATTAGATATAAGAAACATATAAGAAAAAAAATCATATCTTTGCAGCTTTACAGCATTACTTTGTCAAAGCAAAGTATTTTGCGGTGTGGCAACAAGACTGATGTCTAAAATCTCTTGTTTAAATAGAATTGTGCCTCCTTACACAGTGTGGACTTATTTTTCCAGTTAGCTGATATTTCTAACTGGAATTGTGCGGGGCACAGGGAGTGCAGGGCTGTGTCCAGTGTCTATGCATGAAATTAGTGGAATGAAGACTTTTTTGGTATAGTATGTAAGTGTTCTCATTATATGTAAGCAAAGTCTTTCATAAAGTGTTTTGAACAGTGTAGCCTAAGTTTTCTTTAAGATGCATAGAATAGTGTTGACTAATGGTATTGGAACAAAGTGTCCTGGGTTTGTCTAACTGTATAAACAAGGTAACAAAACAATAAACAGGATATCCAAACTTATGAATTTGAATCTTGTTATTTAATTAGAACATTTTGTTGTAACACGCCACACAAAATAAAACCCCTCCCCTCTCCCCTAACTCTACAACCCTTACCAAACAAAGAAGAGTTGAATCTCACTCAATTGTGCCTCCAGGGTCCCTTACAGTCAAGATGGCGGCAAAGATAACAAAAACGGGGATTTGATCATGTCGTAGCATGCATAACTTTAGTGGATCATAACATATCAGGTATAAAAACAATAATCTGCAGATGCTGCAGTTCAAGATGTAACCCAACCTTTCTGTGGCTTTGAGCTATGACAAAGGCCAAAATGTGGCCTGCAACAGACTAGGTAAGCCTTATTTTTAGCCAAGTAGATTGCTGGAAATGCCTTTTGCTATGCTGTGATGCACATTGTAAAATGGCAAATACTATGAAAGTATAAGCTTTACTATAGACTCAGTTAATAACATTTTTCCAGAAATTGTGGAGCAACGCAACCATGAGAGTTGCTTGAGCTACAGTAATGTATGTGCACAAAAATATAAGGGCAGTGTTCAGTAGTATGTAAAATAAGCTGCTGACACATACTCACACATGACCAAATGCATGATCCCCTCCAGGCTCTGACTGGCAGAGATAATTAACGGTGTCTACTTTTACTAAGTGGGCATTCACACTTAATATAACAACCGTTTAAAACATACCCAAGCATCCACTGTTACTACAAGAAAGATAAAATACAATGCAGGAAATTTTGTTTGACTTATTCATCGGATAAGGTGCACAGTAGTTTAAAACATTATGAGGAAGGATATTACAACTCTGACAATTTATTAAAGCTACACTCATTTTATCACCAATCTTGTCAATCATGAGGTAAATAGTAATATTATGACATTCAGTTAACAAATCTACCTGGAATGTGTACTTGCACATGTTTGATTGGAAATGGCTTTATGGGTGCTGGACCCTGAGTTGTGAACACCACTGTACAGTGGCCTCATTGAAATGATGTGTTTTTTGATCTTGACTTCTAATTAAACTTCTTGTTAATCAATGGGATAAGCTATGAAACAGCTTTCTTTGAAAAAAGCAGTTCATAACTCCAGTGTCACGCTTTATTCAAAATTCAACTACCATTCACATGTGAAGAATGTGTATAATGATCCAACCAAAGGTTATCCAAAAATTCACAGTGCATACGTGTAACAGGCCATACCGGAGGGATGTTTATAAAATTCACTGTCACTGATCAGTTGCATGTCCACTGTTTGTCAAAAATAAAAAAATGAGAAACTAGTGAGGCATGCTGAATAAATAATCATGGCACCAAACCATCTGAGAAGTAATGTGTGGAAGCATTTTTGAGTCAACATTACAGAGGGAAATGTTTTGGATTACGGTAAGACTGTTTGTGAACTTTAAAAAAAAACTTACAGTAACAAGTTACCTGTTGGCTTGTCACTCAGGCGAGGCAGTGGAGGCACAGTGAATGAATGGAATACTCAAATGTACAGTATGTTAGTTTAGTACACGTATTCTCATTTGTTCAAACTTGATTTTTTACTAGTTCAGAGTTGGGTACAGTCTGCTGTTTAAACTTTAACTACTTTAAATGTAATACTATCTGCTGGAATGTCATGCTAATCCACGTAAAATTGGAGACACACCAATGCAGAGCTGTGTGATTTCAGCAGGAAGCGACAGTGAAGATGAGAGATCCCACAGTACAAGTGAGTGTACTGCTTTCGTACCCAAACGTGATCACCTTGTGGCAGTTTCATTATGTTTTTCTAAATAATGTGACTAAATGACTGAAAATGTCTACATTAAACAAACAAACATTTATTTAGTAATGATTAAAGATTGATTGCTGCGATCAAAGAGCAGATATAAAGTAACAGTCTTTAGTATAGCTGTAAAATTCAACTCATTATAATGAGATACAAACAGAACAATGTTTCCTGTGTTTGCTTGTTTAGACATTTGTATTGTCCAACTTTTTTTCTTTTCCTCCTGCATTCTATTTGTTTTGTTTCTGAATACTTTTCAAGCTTTTCAATGACTAAAGTTCACCCATATTGCCTTAGGAGGACTGATAAACTTCCTTCATCAGGATAAGTCCAATTGTCTGTAAATTCAATTAGTTTACTCATTTATTAATGTTGCTATGCTAATATGAAGGCTTGTACAGAGTGAATTGCTTGATAAATGGAAAGTCATGTTATTTTTCAAATTCTCCTTTTGCCTAGATTTTGATGGAAATGAATGAGAAAACCATGTATACGTAGTTATTTATAAAACCTTGCCTTGACGTGGAAATTACCTTATGTTTTAAACTTCACTGACACTTTAAGCAGACAGACAGAATATCGAACAACAAAATGATATATCATAATAGGGCTTCACCTTCAACTACATGTGCATCACAGTTCTTGAATTTTAATATGGCTGGGTGCTAAAAGTGTTCCACTATATGTAGAAACAACACATGCAAAATATTTTTCCAGTACATGATGATTTAGGGGTGCCACCGCACATCTGTTTTTGTTGGATAAAGTGGTTAACAGTGCTCAATCGTCGCCATGGAGATCTGAGGTAAACAATACTACAGCTCAAGAAAACTGAGGTGATCTTTCTTTTTGAGGTGATCTTTCTGTGTTGGGTATGTATTATTACATATTACTATTATATCTGTAGTTGTGTCTTTGTATACTTATTTATCATAAGTCATTTAAGTCATATTTATAGGTATTTGGTGCTCATTACACCTAGTCAATGCTAACAACAAGCTGTGGAAAACGTCTTCATTCTACATGACATCCTTAGCCGACCAAGTGTCGTGTCACTGGCTACAAGGTTGAAGATGTCACCAATGCAACAGGCTGCCTTCACGCGTGGCCTTGTTGCAGAGTCAGGCGGTGAATGTACACATCTCTCTACATCTTACGCAACAGCTGACCGAGCAAGACGCTGGAGATCAGTGAGGAACAGCACAAGCAGTGGACACCACCTCCATTGTGCACCCTACACTGAGACAGGAAGTTAACACCGATGCTCAGCAATGTGCGCCAGTTGGAGGAGCGTCTTACAGTGGTGGTTGGAGATGCAGAGCGGCTGAAACTGATTGGTGTCCCAGCGTATAAGAAGCAGACCAATGAGGCATGTGGAGTGATCATTGCCCGGTTGACATGCAAGTTGCACAGGACTGTGCTGCGCTGAACAGCTTGTCAACATGGCATTTGACACCACTGCGTCAAACACCAGCCATCTCACAGCAGCCTGCATTGCCATACAGCTCTCACTGGGCCGACCACTGCTTTGGTCTGGGTGCCCGCACCACATTGGTGAGATCCTCCTGAACCAGGTTTTCACAGACCTGAAGGTGGAGTCATCACGCTCGCTAGAGATTACCTTGTTCACATGTCTGAGAGAGAAATGGAACCTGTTGCCACAAGAATCAAGTAGCCAATGGTCCCGCTACATTCCTGGCAACACCGAGTAACCACTCCTGGGCAATTTACGTGCTGAACTTGTCAGGTGCGCAAAAGAAGTCACTGACCACAAGCGAGGTGACTACCATGAGTTTATGCAGCTGTGTCTTGTGTTTCTGGATGCAGATGGTGAAGAGCAGACTGCAGTGACCTTCCAACGACCGGGAGCGCTCCACAAGGCACGATGGATGGCCAAGCTGTTCTATACTCTCAAGCTGGCTTTGATGGAGCAGCACATCGGATGCTGCCTGGAATGACCTGACACTCTACCACCACCTGCAGGCATACAAGGCTGTAGATGAGGGCATTGCAGCATCAGCGATCAAGGCGCTGGAGAGGCATCGCTGGTACCTGACAGGTGAGATGCTACCCCTGGCTCTCTTCAGCAGCAAGGTGCCCAATAATGACAAACGCGCACTTCCCAGAGCGATCTTGGAGCACAAGCCCGCTGATCTCCCACTGCACGTCCCCGAGCAGCGCTTTGTCACTGGCTTTGGCTAGCCAAAGTTCCCCACCCTCTTGCCAACCACCAGCTTGGCTGACCTCACCAATAAGGATTGCTGGTTTGGGATGCACCAGCTGCACATTGATCCAGAATTTATGTCTCTCGATGTGAAGGAATGGGCGACCAATGCTGCGTTCAAAAAAAGCGAGGTCAATGTACGTGCAATGAACGTGGTCAATGACTGTGCCGAGCGTGGCGTCAAGCTCACATCCAACTTCGTCGCAGTGGCAAGGAAGGAGCAGCACCTGCCAAAGGCAGTTGAACATGACTGCAACCAACAGCCAAACCTTCGCCACTGCAAACGCAAGCCAATTCCTGAATAGGACGGTTACTCTTGGGTGGACATATCTGGGGGGAGATGCACTGGCTAGGTTCAGAGTTCAGGTTCCATTTCCTCTCTCTTTCTCCCTGGTGATGTTGCTCAGTAGAGCAGACTCTGGCACAGACTGAGCAATTAAGTTTGAAGTTTAGTTAATGTCAGCTCTTACCATTAGGCCCTGTAAGTTGCCAGTGAGTTAGCCACTAGAGAGGGTTTGTTCTTTTAAGTGTGTCAGTATCGGCCCTTGTGTTTAACAATAAAGTCAATTAAACTTTATATATGTGTGTCCGACATCCATCACTGCTGCACAAAATTCAGCGTAAGGCCACGTGAACATGTCCCATTGACCTCCATTCATTTTGTCTTTAGGACAAATGAATGGAGAATCTTGAAAGTTGAATTCTGAGAAATGCCCAAGTTGCCCAAAGGGCAAACAATCAACTTTTACTTTGATAACCCTATAGAACATATTACTCTAAAAGTTCACTGTACTCAACATTTCCAGGTCAACCTTTTGGCAATTAGACTAAAGATTGCACATATTTTGAAATTTCGCCAAAGTTCATGTGTTAGGTGGCACCCCTAAATCTCAATGGAATTCCTCAAAACTTTGCAAAAGTCAGTTTTATGTTAATTGGAACAAAATGCAATGCCAGACAAATTGATATTTTGAAATAAAAATTTCGCATTCAAATTTGATGCACAATAGCAGTAGTACAGGTATCAATTATAATATGTACAAATATAAAAATACAGAAAATAAATAAATATATGAGGACAATAATAGAAGGAGTAACTTAACAGAAAAAGTAGGCAACAGGATCATATTCAAAGTTCTATTAAAAAGACTAATTGTATGGACACATTCTTTATTGTTTGTACATTGAATAGACTCAAAGTATGTTCTAAATTCTATTCTAAAATTTTCAAATGATGGATGGGACATCAAGAACTTCCTGGATGTGCTATGTCCCTAATAAAATTAATTTTATCACAATAGACAAGCATATGAATTTTCTGGTTTTAAACTCAGCAAAAAAAGAAACGTCCCCTCACTTTCAGCTGATTTTATTTTAAGCAAACTCAACATGTGCAAATATTTGTATGAACATAAAAAAGATTCAACAACTAACTAAAACTGAATTAAGTTTCACAGACATGTGACTAACATAAATGGGTACCTGAACAAAAGGAGGTCAAAATCAAAAGTAACATTCAGTATCTGGTGTGGCTACCAGCTGCAGTGTATTTCTTCCTCATCAACTGCACCAGATTTGCCAGTTCTTGCTGCGAGACGTTACCTCACTCTTCACCAAGGCACAACCCTCCGATCCAACAGGTCCCAGACGTGCCCAATAGGATTGAGATGCAGCCTTTTTGCTGACCATGGCAGAACACTGACATTCCTGTCTCGCAGGAAATCACACACAGAACAAGCAGTGTGGATGGTGGCACTGTCATGCTGGAGGTTCATGTCAGGATGAGCCTGCAGGAAGGGTACCACATGAGGGAGGAGGATGTCTTCTCTGTAACTCACATCATTGCGATTGTCTGCAATGACAACAAGCTCAGTCCAATGATGCTGTGACACACTGCCCTAGACCATGACGGACCGTCCACCTCCAAATTGATCCCGCTCCAGAGTACAGGCCTCCATGTAAAGCTCATTCCTTCGACAATAAATGCGAGTCTGATCATCACCCTTGGTGAGACAAAACCGTCAGTCTTCAGTGAAGAGCACTTTTGCCAGTTCTATCAGGTCCAACGAAGGCGAGTTTGTGCCTATAGGCGACGTTGTTGCCAGTGATGTCTGTCAAGGACCTGCCTTACAACAGGGCAACAAGTCCTTAGTCCAGCTTCTCTCAGCCCATTGTGGACAGTCTGAGCACTGATACAGTGATTGTGCGCAGTTGTTGTTGCCATCCTTTACCTGTCCCCCAGGTGTGATGTTTGGATCTACTGATCCTGTGCAGGTGTTGTTACACGTGTTCTGCCACTGTGAGGACAATGAGCTGTTCCTGTTCCTGTCTCCCTTTAGCGCTTGTTTTGGCGTCTCACAGTACAGACATTGCTATTTATTGCCTTGGCCACATGTGCAGTCCTCATGCCTTGTTGCAGCATGTCTAAGGCATGTCCTCGCAGATTCTTTTGGTGTTTGGAGTCAGTTGAGAGGTGTCTTTAGTGTCAGTTAGTGTCTTTGTTTCTGTACCTGGGACCTTAATTGTCTACCGTCTGTTTGCTGTTAGTGTCTTAACAACAGTCCCACAGGTGCATGTTCATTGATTATGGTTCATTAAACAAGCATGAAAAGCATTGTTTACACCCTTTACAATAAAGTTTCCTAAAGAAAAAATGTACTAGGATGATTACAGAATTATCTTTGAAATACAGTGTCCTGAAAAAGGCACACTTCTTTTATTGGTGAGTTTATTTTCATAGTATAGTATAACAAACGATCTTATCTCTAAGCGAAGTCTAGACTGGATTGACTTTTCTGGTTATGTATGGGTACTACTGTATGGCTGACCTGTGCGCCCAAACCTGTAGTGATATTTGCAGCAGTTTTATGTGATTGGAATTATCAGTTAATAAAGGTGTGAGGAATTAATTGCCAGACACCAGGTGTTTAGTTAGTTAGTGTGTCAAATTAGAAAGATGTAACGATGGCTGTTCTTACATTATTTAAACTTTTTAGAGATCAGAAGCCCCAGGTTTACAGCAGCTTAACATTTTCATGATAGGTTACTCTAAACCAAATTAAATTTTGTCATTTCTCAAAGGTTGTCACACTTATGTCAAATATAAACACTGTGAACAAATGCTGTGAACAAATGCTGCAAACAAATGCGACAATAGTTGTGTATCCATTAATGTGTCCTTGACAGCTGGATATGGACTTGACAGACACGATATCGTTATATGGAGTTCTTGAGCGAGGGGTGACCTGCTTAAAGAAACAACTGGATTAAATGACATTTACATTGGCCCGAGCATTCCTGAATGCCGCTTAAAACTACTAGAAGTGATAAGTTCTTAGCTAGTGTTTAGGTGTTTGCTACAACCTTCAGAACATCTATTGCAAGTTTAATGTCCATAGATTTATCGTCTTACATTACTGTCTAATATACTGGTTTCGAAACAGCAGTGACACGCAAACCAAGATACCATAGCTGTTATTGTTTAGCCACATTAACTCCACAATAAGAAGACCTTAAAAACCAGGTAAAACAGCCTGTGCCATAAGTGATGTGTGTAGAGTTAAAAAACTCGGATGAAAACTTATCACTCTTAGTTGCACAGAGCATTAGAGGAAGAAACCCGAAGATGCAAGCCATAGCCATGAACATGCCTGGCCAAAACAAAAAACACATCTACCATTATACCTATGTGCACACACACCACACACGGCTTTTTCTTCTATTCTATTCTGTTCTATTCAGCAGTGAATCAGTTGGGCTCATTAGCGGTTAAACTTTTGTTATATTGGCCCTCACATCAATGGTGACAAACTCAACTGGAATGCTGGGAATAATGTAATCTGTAATGGCTTTTACTGTTTTACAGATTTCACAGCTTTGGTAGTGCCATCTGAAAAAGTACTGCAGAAACCTTACAGCCACAATGCTAGTAGTGACACAGCCAAAGTTATTTCCTATCAGTGTGACTTTCGTACACCCAGAACCACCACTGACGTTTTCCCAAAGGTTTCTAATTGATAGCTGCACAGCTTGCCTGTTTTTTTTTTGTAGTTTGCATATAAAGACAGGTAAACAGACACATTAAAGTTTAAAATATGTACATGAGTGTGTTCTCTTCTTATTCCAGACGCACAATCACTTCTTCTGGTTCAGTACAAGTATAAAAAAAATGTAATGGTGACTATACTAGAAATAGCTTGCGGCAAATAAAATATCCTTGATCAACTTGGAATACAGATCAGTATAAATTAGTTGTGTCTGTCCAGATTATGATGGAGCCCTTCACGTGTCTGATCACTCACTGAGCTTGTTTGCAGCAGTTGTATACACCAGATACCTCAAGCCTCTACTTAAGTGATTTCCAATATATCTCCACATAGCAGTCGATACCAGAAGAGGAGGGTGAATCGTGCTGCTATGGTGCTGCAAAACCTGTAGATTAGCATGTTACGTGACATTTTGCCCTGATATGTTTCTCATAATTACATTTTTGGTTGATTATTGCTTACACTTTTGTTGTGTCTCTTATAGTATCCTTTTAATACCAGAAAATCTTTGTTATAGTTTTTTTGTTGCTGTTATTGTTGTGTTTGATTCTATGGAGGTAGTAGTTTCGAGTCTGCGCTGGTGATAGATGACCACCATGCCCTGCATGCTTCTCCCTGCTCTCTGCTTTATGACAGCAATGAACCTCCAGATAAGATAAACTTTGCGGTAAAAAACACAACAAAGGGCCTGCTGCATATTCCCTCCAAACATGGGCATAGATACAGGATTCCTACTGGCTAGAGGCTGAGCTTTCGCAAAATCAGTTCAGTGTGTGTCTGCATTTGTGTGGAAATATATGAGTCTGTGAACCACAAGTTCTCACCGCTCTGACATAAGGGCATACCTGGCAAAGAGGAGCCATGCCACGCCATATAAACTGCTTATTTCCTACACTGTGAAGAACAGGAGTAGAAATCCTGGAAGCTTAGAGAGGACGTCTGAGCAATTAAAGAGCCATTAGCAGCACCTATCTAAAAAAGCCATTAATCAAGAAGCAGCAGTGCCGCTCACAATGGCAAGCACAATGTACACCAAGGAGAATGAATGACGGATGATTAAATGAAAGATATCTCTATTTGTAAAGTGTCTCTCTGGGCTAGATACACATGAAGCACTATAAAGTCTAGTGCTTTCTCAGATTTGGACAAATGGACTCAAACCTGCTTTCCAAAGCATTTGTTGGGATGAAGGGACTGTGAAGACAAAAAGCTGGAGATAAAAATGGAAGGTTTTCTTACTGGAGCTGTTCTTAAGTCAGTGTTTAATGTTGTTGGTAGATAGAACCTGTCTAGAAATACACCAACATTTCAGCCACTCATTGCTTATTTAAAGAATAAGGCTGGTGATAATCTGTATTTATACTGTAGTCAACAAATCCCATGAAAAGACAGAAAACAACAATGTTTTAGTCTCTTTCTCAATAGTTTCTGACTTGGCACTCAATCCCACTGTACATTTGTATTTGGAAAAAAAGGCTAAATTATTTTGTAAAACGCACACTGTGGTTTTATGCTAATGTCAGAAGTAGATTGAAGTAAATTGTGAATTAGCTGGGAGCTATTTTACCTGTGGATTTAATAAACATAAAGTGCTCTCGTGAGTATTTAAGGCAGCAGCCTTGTGTATGTGGGAATGACTCAAAATAATAATAATAATAATAATAATAACTACAGTTAATTGTAATGAAGGAACATGTTACCCAGTGCAATGGTGTGCCTCATTTATGTCATTTCTATGGTTTTTGGTAGCATAGAGGTATAAGTAAACAAGCTAAGACTTGAGCTAAACAGACAATATTTGTTAGCAGGATCAATTTTGATTTTGGTCTCTTAATGTGATTTGTTAAAGATAAGAAAAATATAGAATACCACCATACTTATCCTTTAACTTTGCCACAACTACTGAAGTGGTAAGTACATGCACATTTTAAGGGAAAGGTATATAGAATATGAATACTGATTTTATCGATTGGCTTACTCAGCCATATTGTATAAATACTGTCAAAAATATGGCAGCTGCACATTAATTAGGAGTATTGATAAAACATCAGGGACTCATGCTGGTTCAGCAGGCCACACATTATTAGGGAAAGGTTAAGTGCCCGGCCGACATTTAATTTCCTTACTCCATCTCTCTCTCCACATCGCTCTTCCCTTGTCTTTCCTTTTCTTCTCTTCCACCTCTTTGGTCTTCTTATTCTACATTTTTCCTACCTCTTTCTTGTCCTCCTTCCTTGTTACATAAACATCGGATCATAATTCCTTATATGAGATTTTAAAGAGGGCTAAGTTGAACTGGGATAAAAAGTTGGTTTCCCATGGGTTCTCCACAGTCATTTTACACACACACACACACACACACACATACACACACACACCAGCCCTCACTGTCATTTAGCAGCATCCTCTTCAGCAACACGCTTGCAAGATGGATGCCCTCTCACACGCATTTATCCGCCAGCACCGTGGTGCTTTATTATCTAATTTTGACAGCCTGGTCCCGCCCATCGTGCTGCTGTACTGCTGCCGATGTTTCCCCCAGGGACAGTCTGGGCGAGGCCTCTGCTGAACCCAATCGCAAAGTGCTAAATGTGCGGTGCAGCTCGAATGCTAATTTACTGTAACCAACACGCTGGAAGACCTCCTGTCAACTACCCCTTCAGCCCTGTCTTGGCTGTCTCCATTGCAGCTCCCACCAGAAAACACACACAAAACACACAAAGAGTCACACAAAGACACATGCACACAAACAAACAGACCAGGTTCTCTCACCTGGACTGATTTTTTTTATTTTTCTCTAGTCCATAAAATCTGCATCTTCAATGCTGTCTAGGGTCCAAGGTTTACTGGGGCTGATAAAAATGATGATTTTGAGGGAGGTGTCTGCGCCTGAGGGGGAGATGACAAGACAAGATTGAAATGTGTGTGGAGCTCTCCCTGTCGGCTTTGAGGGATGGCTGTCCGCTATGTCTGAGGTCTGAGTGGATGAAACATTAAGCCACCTTAGGATAACTGATGTTGGGTTGATGAATGGACGTAGTTAGCATCATCGTCATTCATCACAGCACGGAGAATGATTGTGATTCATCACATTCACTGGTTTGCATTAGGATTAGTTTATGCTTGTTTGTCACGTCATCCAAACTGTGAGTCTTGTCATCAAGGTGTGACGGCCGGCCTCATCAGCCTGTCATACTTTGCCTTGGCAGGTAATGACAAGTGACAAAAATGTATTATAGGTTTTGCTTGGTGCGTCTAACAACTCTACAGTCTGCAAGAGCTGATTTTAAGGTATTTAATTCCAAGCATGTATCAATGTAAAGACATTTAATCTGAGCCAGAAATTGCAAACACGTCTGTGATCTTCTTTCTCCAATAATCGGCAAGAAAGACTATACTTAGATGGGGTTACACATGTGTGATTTAAGCATTTTTCCTTTCTGGTTTTATACTAAACCAAAGTGAGACAGAACACTCTGAAATGGACTGTCAGCCCAGAGCCATACATTCCAACTCCATGATGGAGTGGGAAATCAGGTATTTTCGCTGAATACCTTCTCCACTGTTTCAAATGGCACAGGGGCGGAGTTTTCCTCAAGGCATGTATGACCCATGGTACTGTATATTACATCTCTTTGCGTGGAATTGTATCCAGTGTTTTTAACACTGTAAAATCGGCATTTATCATTTTTTTCCCATCTTGCCCCCGCCTGTTTCCATAATTTTTTGAATTGTGGAAACTCTTTGGTAATGTAGGGAGGCAGTGTATGAAATCAGCTCTGTCTTTGTTTTGTATTTCTTCCTGAAATGAGCAAATGTCATCAGCCAGAGACATATTTTTTCTCTGCCTACTCACTTCCCGGTAACAGTTCTACTACAATGATACACTCGCTGTGATTTGAAGATGACTAAGATGCTTAAAGAACATTATTCTCACCAAAACAATGAGTAGGTTTGGCAAAAAAATCTATTTTGGTTTAGACAATTGTCAAAGCAAATTTGTGGGCGTTAATTCTTGCCGACTTGGGACTCTTTATGGGACTTTTCGCCCCCTCCTAAAATCAGATAATCCTCATTTTATGTCCATGGTTTGCCACTGTCGTGCGTTGCTTCAGTCACTGAATTGGTAATTTCATTCCAATCCCCCCAAAGGCTTTCCTTGCAGTCCTAACCGCCCCCTCCTCCCCTTCGCAATCCTTACATGCAGGCCCTGCATTTGGTCAAATTGCCTAAACCCTGAGCGATTGTAATTTCTGAAGAGGCTGCCGAGTGGTGCTTTGAAGCAGGAGAGGAAGGAGGAGGGCAGAACAAAAAAAAAGGGGAGGCAGTGATGGCGATGGCATTGGGCATACAGGAGCTAGAAGCTAGGTGAGAGGAGGGAGGGGTGTGGAGGATGGATGGATGGGGAGGCGGTGTTAAGTGCTTTCGCGGAGGAGTCGAGCCCTCCCTCTCACTGGTCGCAGCCTCGCTCTCGGCGGTCTGATCCCTTTTGAAGCAATTACCCTTTCCCCTGGACAAGCTCATCACAGAATCACTCCGGTCACCGCCACCACACCACCACCACCTTCAATCCAACAATGCAGGACTCCAACCAAGACTGCAAAATGCTGGACTGAAGAGGATATAGTAGACAAAGTTATGCACAAATAAAAAGAAAAATATAGCCTCCAAAAGGACCATGGAGTTGAGCCATCACCTCTCAGTGCAAAAAATAAACATGAGTGAAATACTTACAGTTTATTACAAATTAACTGTTTTTTTCTTGCTCTGGCCATCCATTCTATCAGTCATGATAAAAATGTACTCACCACAGCAACTGCTAAGATCATGGAATGCAAAAAAAAAAAAGGCGAAACAGGGCAACAATTACATGCAGTCAGACACTCATAAAGGTTGAATTTGTTTGGAGGCGAAAACAAAGGCAAACAGTTAGATTACAACCCTAACAGTCCATTAAACATCCACCACAGCTTACAAGCCAACATCCTAGTTGAGTTCACTCAACTAGTTGTGCGCACTCTTGCTTTTCCTGAAATGATGGATTACTACACAGTAAAGACCACTAGGTCCAAATTATTCAATGTAGAAATATATAAACATTGTCTATTCCATATTTATATATTTCTACATTTATTTATGTCAACTGAATGTTTGTCTACGTGTAGCACCTTATCACCAAAACAAATGTGTTAAACACTACTTGGCAATAAAGCTCCTTCTGATTCTTCTGATTCTGATTTGATTCAGTTTGGTTCAATATAGCACACTGTACTTGGTGAACATATGACATTCAAAACGCAAAAGTTACACATATTATCAATAAGCAGTATGTTTAAAAAGAGAGTATAATTAGAGAAGATTATAACAGTTCACAACCATACCATTTAGTTTGGGTAAATAACCCCAGTAATATTAAAAATAACACCAACACTGGATCAAAAAAACAACAACACATCGTCTTGGCTGGTTTTCTGATGGTGAAGTTAACTCAGTATCGTGTAAGTGCAACATTGCAATACGCTTTCGATTTGACCTCTAAATAAAGTTGTAGCCAATCAGGGAAACCGTGAGCTCTTTTTGACCTGTATGACGGCACATGTTGCCCTGTTGGAACTATTTTCAGTGATGTCCTTGTTACAACCGATAGATCTGATGGTCACAATTGCTAAACTATTACCAAACTAGTGAGAAACCTCAGTTTCCCATTAAAAAGCCTCACAAAAGGTAAAATACTGTACATTGCAGGAACATTTTATTGGATGGCATTAAACTGTACAGGTGTGTCTGTTTATATCTTTATATGTATGCTCTACCCTTGACTAACTCCACTGCATGCATTTCAGCAGACCAAGTAGTAAACAGGCAGCACTGGAAGCCCTTGTTTTTGATAGGAAGCATAAGATAATTCTGAACACAGTGTTGAATATTGGCTCAACCATTTAACAGTGGATTCTTTTTCACAAACAGACAAAAGGTTGGATTGTATAAATAAAAAAGAAGATTTCCAACTGTTGAGGTTTGAGGTCTAAGCATGTGTTTTTCTTGTTGTCTTTTTTGTCCAGTGAGGGGTAAGAACAAAAAGCAGAGCGGCCTCAGTTTGCCTTGTTCCAACGTCATGAAGATGCACAAAAGCTTTCCTCTTGGAATGTGTGAGTATATACAGTATGAATATATATATGTGTGCGTGTGTGCATGTTTGTGTGCCTGACTATGTGCATAAGTGCGTGCCCGTCTGTCTACAATTTGGGCTCACACATCGTCCTGTCAGGGGTCTGTGCAGCTAATCTTTATGCACTCTGTGACCTCCTCACTGCAAACCCTGCTAAATATATTATTCCCCTGGGCCTTTCATTGCTGCTTGGTGTCAGAAATCAATATGTATGAGGCGCGTAGATGGGAATTTCTAATAGATCTCTGCGGCCCTGCGCTGCTCTTCAATATCTGCCTTGGACTATTAGTGCCGGCTCAGTGGCGGTGAAATAACCGAGATAATCTTTTAAGGTACCTTTCTTAAGGTGGAACGGCAACTCCTGCTTTGCATCCTCTTGCGTACACCTGACAGCTAAAGATGGATTTATTGTTTGGGGATGTTTATCAAAAGTGGTACGCACGCTCTCTGTGATTTGAACTGCCTTATTTAAAGGCCTTTTACAGCTGTAGTTATGTTTGATGTGAGTGCCGTTGTAAAATATCAATGAAAGCTAAAAATCCAGTGATAATTTTTGCCATCATATCATGTAGAAACTAAAAATATAATAAAATATAAGTGTTACTTTACAAGTGGCCACATACCCTTCTCACATAAAACAGATCCACATAGATGTTTTTTTAACATCTGGTTGCTGATATGGAGAGTCATATTTTTGTTAGTGCATGTGTGCATGTGCACGTGTGCGCGGGCGTGTAGGCGCGAGTGTGTCTGGAGGGATGTGCCACAGTGCTAATTGCCCATATTCCTAATGCGGGGATGATTTGCTGCAGCACTTAGCTGCAGCAGCACAGGAACCTGACTATAGCTTCTGTCTCTCTCCCTTCCACCACCTACAGCCCCCCACAACCACCTCCCCGCCTCTCTCCCCACTACGTTGAGGAGGAGAAGAAGAGACATCCGGCATCAGCAGGCAGTTAGGGGATTGGCGGGAGAGGTGGAGGGAAGGAGGCGAAGTGGGGGTGGAGGGGTAGTGGTGGTTTGCTCAGACAGCGTGTGGTCTCGAGGGAGGGAGAGAGGCTGAAATTATTCTACGGTCACAGGCTTTTTTCTCCCCTCTCCATCTCCCTGGCGAGGACCTCGGTGTATAATCCTTGGCACTCGCCCGGCTCGTATATCTGCCGTCCCTGAGACAAAGGTTATATCTCTCTCCGTCAGGACCACTGACCGAAGACCACAAACCTGCTCTATTATCACCACATCATCAGCCCCTGTGGAGAAAAATTAATCACACCAATGACCTTAAGTTTTCAAAGATTTATCATGTGTATGGATTCAATCTGGAGACCTACGATAACATAGCGATAGGTCGTGTTAAGACAAGCCTACCTGGGGTGTCTAATGTGGTCATTAACATTAGTTGAGCCATGTTCCTCGGGCATCACAGTATTTGCTTCCTTTGTTGACCCTTTGGCCCAGAAATGAGTGTAATTCCACTTATTCAAAAAAGGTTCACATCTCTTCCCTCGTTCGCTCGAGAAGCATCATAAACCCACGTCCCTGACTCTGAGCACCCATAAGATGAGAATAATCACTAGTCTCTTATTCCCTTTCTGCCATTTCAGTCTCTCCATGGCTCAGGCATTACCTAATCTTGGTGAAGCCACTTGATGCCAATTCATAAGGGTAGGATAAGAGATAGTTGGATGTAATGCAACTCGTGCCAACCTGTGTCATTTGGAGTGTGGTGGAGATTCATTAAACTTGATTGGTGAGTCAAATGTTGAAACCGCAAAGCCCTGTGGAAGGAGGCGTAATAGAACATCTCATTTAATGGCACAATTCAGGTGGAATTTTCAAATAAAGGAATGATGGAGAGAGGGGTTCAGAGTAGGTTGAAACAGAAATTAATGGAATGAGGGACAAAAGAAAAGGAACAACACTGTAAGTCAGAAAGTCAGAAAGAGGCTGAAATGACCTAAAAAGAAATGAAGGAAATATAAACACAAATCTCCTCATGCTTAGCGTGGTGAACAACCCTGACGGGCCACATCTAAGTTTGGGCATTCAGATACACAACATGGTCATGATACCTCCTTTCCACACATACACACACACACACACACACACACTAGTCCCTCCTCCCTCATGCTGCTCATCTCGATAATTACCTCCCCTAGGTACTAGTACACAGGAATACACCACGTACGTGCTGCCACCGGGGGCACTGCGCCAGGGAAAGCAGACGGCAGCCATTCAGGGGCCAGTGAGGAGAAAACGAGGTTGGAGGCGTGATGATGATGATGATGATGATGATAATGATGATGATGATGATGATGATGATGATGATGATGATGATGTGTGTGTGCTGGGGGGGGAGACATCAGGGGGACTTGGCTTCTGATAGACAGGTGTCATGGCAGGCGGTTGGTCTCCTAATTACACGAGGTCTCCCACCTCCAAAAGAAGCTGTCAGCAACATGAGGGGACGTAAGCTGCCAGAGAACAGGAGTCCACCACAGTCTGTGTGTGCATGTCTGTGTGTCTGTGTGTATACAGTGTGCAAGCTGCGCAATCCCTTTTTTGGTTTGTTTCTTTCAGTGTTTTGAACTGTAGGAGACACTGCACATATTTGCCATGTACAGAGCTGTTGGGTAGTGACATTATTATATTACTATTATTAAACTTTTCAGAAATGTAGTTGCGAGGAAGTGCTTGTGAGTTGAGGTCTAGTTTGTGCTTGAAAACTGAGTTTTGGAGGTTTGTATATTCAGGTCGGTGCTTGGAAGATTATTTTTTTCATTATCGCCAAAATAGATTAATGTCTAATCCTGTGAAAGCTTGGTTTAATACCACCCCCCTCCCCTTTTTTTGGTATGTTGTTTTGTCTTTGTGTATTTTAGTAAACTTAACAAAGTAAATTTCCTTTTTCAGATTAATATTGTTAAATAAGATAAAAATAATACATTGGTCCCGAGTATCAAATTCCTTAACATTTCAACCCCCCGCCCCGGAAAAAGCCATGCAGCGATGGTCATCGTTAAAGCCAATCTAAGCCACCACATTAAATTACTTCCATACATCCTCCAGTTAGTTGTATAGCAGTTTGCGCCATAACCTCAAAATGTATCATTATTATCACAAACAAGCCCCTGGTACAAACATTGCACTCTTGACTGGTGCTGAGGTCAGTGTACGTGTCATGTCTCTTCCTATGTGCCTGGCATTTAGTTGACTTGATGAAGGCTGTTGGGCTTTGTCCCATCTGATATTCTATCACAGCTGGGATGGGGTGAAGTTAACCAACCTGGCAATATGCCAGGAGAGTTTCTAGGTCTGCTCCTACTGTACTCTAAACCCATGCATCTGTTCACAGAATCCACAAAAAAACATGTAAAGGGAGCTGGCACACATTGCACCAACGCACCATGCTGTATCTCAAAATAAGAAAAGTACTTAAAATATTCATATAACATATAACAAGAAAGACTACAATTGCCAGGCTGTGAATGTACGCTGGGATAAATAAACTGCGACAAATTGTACTTTTATTATGGAACACTGGACCTTTACTAATCAATAAACTTGTTTTCATGTATGTTGTTAGAGGAAACAATGCAATCACTTAATTTATCATCAATCATCATCGAATGGAGCTTCTACTGACTTAAGCATGCTGCTGCTATCCAACCAGCATCCAACTTTATATCAAATAACAAATTTAACAAAGCAACAACAATATGCAGACTTGTCCGGTTTAATTGTTAAAAGTAAACCATGATGTTTTAATGGATGCCCTACAGTCAGATAATTTACTGATCAAATGATAAACACAGTTTACATTAGTTCTGTATTGGACTTAAGGCTTTGCCAAGACACCAGTTAGATGAAAAATGTTAGTGGTTTTCTAAAATGCCCCTAACAATACTGAAATCAAGTAATGCAACAACAATTTAACAGCTTTCACTGAAGCAAAAATAATAAACTAAAACTGCTAGAATTACTATCACTTATCTCAGTTAAAGGGATTGTTTTAAAAGACATTTTCATGGGACCATTTTTTTTACGGAAGGTTTATTTTTGAGTAATTTTGTAGCACTTCAAAGGTCCTCCATTGGATAGCATTGAAACTGTCACAAATATACTTTCTGTGCAATGTGTCATGCAGTCAATGAGTCAGTAAGACCCATACACAGTGACACACCTTGCCTGTCTGGGTCCATTTCTTTGTTTGGTGGTTTATTTTTTAACTGGGGTGGTAATGTCAGTCAGTCAGTCCACCATTTTTGTGCAGGCTGAAATATCTCCCTGACTCTTGACTGAAATGATATGAAATTTTAAACAGTTGTTCGTGATCCCCACAGGATGAATCCTACGTTGACCAAATACATGCAGAAACGATGACAATCCCGTCAGCCTTAGTAGTACTTTGTGTGAAGTGCTAATGGATTTGTTAAGTGGGAGAAGCTATTTCAGTTGACCCTGGTTCTGTAAATGCTTTAAAATTTCCATAAAATTCCCCCCTGACAGAGTTGGGGAAAAACAGTTAGAGCACTTCTATGTCCTAGATTGACATAAAACTTTACCAGCTCATTCATTTGTATAAAAGATGGGCATCTGTAGTATCTAATACTTATGCATTTGACTCATAACAGTTCAAAATAGCACTGTAGCAGCAGGACAGAGGGTCAGTGACCTTCTATGGGGAGAGCGGTGATTGGTGGTTATGGAGGGACTTCTATGGAATTTGACCTCTAACCCCTTGTTTTGTTACCTCAGAATAGCACTGTACCCTTCTATGGGTTTGACCTTTTATTTTGCAGACTCAAACCCCTCTATGGTACCTAACAGATACCTAAACATATCCTATATAAGCTATGTTTGATGTACAGAGAGACAGAGTGGTCATCGGGCTGGGTCACTCTCCAAGCTGCTGCAGAGCTTGTAATTGATGCTGAACTCTTTGATTTAATAAACTTTTATGATCAAGAACAGTGTCAAGCGGGGTTTCTTCTCAACACATCATCGCGGCATTATTGTTCGGACACCACACATCTGTGTTAGACAGTTTCTCGGTCTTTGTTAAAAAGTTGACAGACGTAAAGTATGAAGCTAATTATGTTGCATTTTGGCTGGAAATGTCTGACCACAGAGCTTGAAATTGTGTTAATTGTGCTGCTGCACAGCAGGTGAAAGCAAAAGATTGCGGGGGTTGAAAAAACTGACAAGACAATCTGCAGATTAAATGAATTCTGTTTCATTTTGAATTTTAATTTGGCAACTGACTGGCATCTACAGTAACCGTTGGTATGTTCATGGGTATTGTAATATTTAGAGCCATTATCCGGGAAACATTTCAATGTGACGTAACATTGAGAATATCATAAAAAGAAAACCCTGAAATTGCAATCTAGAATGGGGAATTACAATTATGGAACAAGTGGCTCTGGCCTCTTTGCAACTCTGTTAAGAAATGTTAGTATGCTAAAAACGCTAAACTAAGAGGGTAACCAGATTGTTCTCATCTCAGGGCGTCAAATACCAACGCTTTCAGAAAAAGGGACAAAACATAGTTATTTGATTCAAAAGGTACCCTTCAGCATCTGTGTGAGACGCCGGGGCAGGCAGGGTTAGCCTCATTTGTGTTGCTGTGACGTAGCAAGCTGCAGCGATTCATAGCCTACAGATAATAACGCTTTGTCACGCTGTCTAAAAGCATCGGTAATTACCAGTGTTGGGCATAATATTACTTTTCCCAGTAACTAAGTAGTGTAACTAATTACTTTTCTAAAACAGTAATATTATAACATTTACTAAGGCAAGTAACGCTGCGTTACACGTTAGGCTACTGAACGCACCATCCTTGACATTGAATCCACGACTGTACGGCAGCTCAGCGGCACCGCACTTTTTTGTTCATGTCCGCTGTTAGCCAAACACTGAAGGAAGAAAGTTGAACGAGGGAGAGAGGCTTTCTGTCCACAGCTGTAAGTAGCTACTGCCATTATTGTGTCACAGTCTAAGATGCAAAGAACATTGTCTAGTGTAAACCAACAAAAAGCTTTCAACCGCGAACATTTCTACATCTGATTTATTGAAGCGTCTGCTGAAGCAGCACAGCGATGTGAAACTTACAGAAAGAAACTTCGGCAGCAAATGCCACTGATGCTGGGACTTGTCGGGAGAGAGTGGCGTTAACGTAACGTTTTGTACTGTAGACTGCTCTTATAAATAGGCTACATGTGCAGAAATACAGCTGTTTAAAAGTCAGGATTTACTTATTTTATTTTTTTATTTCAGCTGGCGGTGTTAAGAAACGTTAGGCCTAGGCTATAGGCTTATGCTTTGTAAAAAGCATAGGTTACTCCTAGCTGCTGTTGAATATGATATTAGGTAAAAAGTCGGGAGAGACTGCTTTAGTTTAGGGGAGAAGGGGGGTGGTAGTGAAAGCACTGTTTCTCATAATTAGCCTATAATTTGGATAATTACCAACGCTGACCGCCACCTATTGATTTTCTACTACTTTTTTTTTTTTTTTTTACTAGGCCTATTTAAAATCATGTTTGATTGAGGAGCTGTACTGAGAAGCATATATTCGTGCAGCACCTCCTGCTCGCTCCCTCTTTCTCTTTCTCTCTCTCTCAAATTCAAATTAGCTTTATTGGCATGAATGTATAGCAACAATATTGCCAAAGCTATATTTAACCACATGGACCCTGGCACCTATTGCCACACACTAAAAATTAAAAACAACTCCTGGGTTAAAAAGGGACCAACTCATTTCTGGGTTATTCTTTTTGACCCAACTTCTGGGTTAAATTAGTTGGTCCCCTTTTAACCCAGGAGTTGGGTCAAAAATAACCTAACTTGGGTTACTATGCCAGTATGCCTTATTTCAGAAAATAAAACTTTGTTTTACATTATATCTCTCACGCTGTGGTGCAGGCAGAAGAAGAAGAGCACTCGTCCAAAGTTCCAATTCAAACATTTTACTAATAAAGTAACTCCAAAAGGTACAAACAGGCAGGATGTACACACACACTAAACAAGACTACAAAGTAGAACGGCCAAAGACTGACTGAACTGAAGGAACTAAATACTAACACAGATGAACATTGACTAACAGAACACAGGTGGAACAGATGATGATGATGGTAATTAACTAAACACAGGTGATGCAGATGAACTAAATGACAGAAACCATGGAAACAGATGAGTGGCTGGAAAACAGAACAAAGGAAGACATGTGACTAGGGGTGACTGTGACAATATCACACACTTAAAGCACTTTTACATTTTTATTGCATTAAATTAAACTCTATCTCAGACATTTGACAACATTCAATAAGTGGATTGAACTTAAGGCTTAAAGTCTTCAAACATTGGTTGTCATGTTTGACTTTACACGGACTTTAAACTAGTTAGATGTACACGGTAACCACAAAATTACCAAGGCTAACGCTAGTCTCAACGTAGCAACTAAGCCATGGTAATTTTTTCAGCAAATGGTGCTAAGCTAGCAACGGGGACATGGACACAGAAAAGTTACATCAACACTGAAAATACTCACTTACCTTATATACACGACAAAGTTGCACCGAAGAAGCACAGGCCAAAACGGATCGAGCGCGACTGTTGTGAGAAAATTCCAGAACAACTGTGGGGTGGTTGCTATACATTCATGCCAATAAAGTGAATTTGAATTTGAGAGAGAGAAAGCCAACCCTGTAACTCTTTGAAAAATAACCCAGAAACCCAAAAAACCTGCATATAACATATTTATTTTACCATTACAGACTACATGGAAATGAAATACAGAAAAAATATGATATTGTTATCCTCATCTGGTAAAAAAAGCTATATTTTAATGAAATAAACCATCAAAATCATCATAAGGTAGATTATAATGCACCTGTATCTTCTAAAACACCTGGAATACAACTGTAACTGTAAATTTGATGAAAAGAAACTAATATATACAACAGTTATTACACAATCTTTCAAAAAAATACCAGGCGAATGTCCATTTTGGCCATTTTTGGCCATATTTACTGTTTATATGTTCACTTTTATTGGGAGTTGTCTTTAAAACATTATTTCTCTCCATACAACCATGTTCCAAAGAACATAAAGCTTCCAAAACATTGAAATATTGATAAAAACAGTCAATATATATGACCAAAAGCACTCCCATGCTTTACAGGCCACAGCTTGAGAACAGAACATCCAACAGGGCTGCAAGGGCTGGTCTCTTTCTGTTCGTATTGACGAGACAAATCGATTCATATCCTGGATGTCTGTGTAGCTCCTACGGGTCGCCAGCAGAGGCCGATAGAGAACGCCTCCGCCAAAGCAAACTTTTCTACCCTGAGTTACTCTGAGTAACTTGCTCAACAATGGTAATGACGCACTGGGATGAGAATGCCTTGAGGTAACCATGGTTACTTGTTAAACATCAACATGTTAACATCATCACTGTGAGCATGTTGACATTATTTACGCAACATTGTGTAAGATTTGTTTTTTTTGTGTGATTTGTGTAATAATTCAATGCTGTTGTAAATAAGGACAGCTGTACACGTGCATTGGTTATGGTTACATGACTTATGATCTAAAACTAGCAAATCAATTACTTCGCTAACACAGCCAAACATCAAGCGAATGCTCCAACACAAGACACAGCAAGCCAGCTATCAAGTTATTATTTCCTGGTCCAACAGAATGAAGGCCAGCTCAGCATCTGTCTTTCAGCTCCTTTCAGCTCTGTTAGCTCACGCCAACGAGTAAAAGCCAGTCCTATATTTACTCATGTCCGAGTTCTCTTCTCTTCTATTGTCTCCAACAATGTCTTCTTTGGTGTGTTCGAGTTACTCTGTTTCTTCTTATAGTTTGCTTGCTGAAGAGTCTTTTTGGTGTCGCAAAACATTGTTTGATGCCTGTGACTTCAATGTAACTTGGAAACCAATAATCAGGGCCCCGGCCTGGAGTGGCAATGACAGAGATGCCATTCACCCTGGTCAGTGTACCATCAAAATGATTTAGAAACTATTATTTTAAGATAAAATTATTACATAATGTTGCTTTAACTCAAAGCGCAGCTGCGCCCAAATACAGCCTATCAGAGCTTCTAAAGTAGCTACCACTGTAGACTCTTGAAGGCCATATAGTTAAAAAATGGACACAAACTCATGTGCACACGGTTGTGTTTATACTACATTGGGTTTCTGCATACATTAGTGTACTCACATATGTGTGTTGGGACACGTGTGTGCAAGTACATGGACACTCACAGACATGAGCAGATGTCAAAATTTACGTTATGTGGACTCTTGCAGCTGCAAGTATAAATTTGGACAAAGGACATAACTTACTTTCTCAACGGTCCACCAACGAAAACACAGTGTCCACCAGTAACAGGCATGGTCTCTGGGGAATGTCAAAAGGCATTCTGGAAAATGTAGGAAATCATTAACTATAATAGACATAGATGAGGTAGATTTGTTGGTACATGGAAATAAACATAAAATAACTGCTGGGATGCACTGAACATCACTGATTGATTACATATAGCAGTGCAAGATTATGTGTGAGTCGAATTTAATGAAAGAGCAGGCAAGAGCACATTGAGACAGGTGTATCTGTTAGTGGGTATTTGTGTTTATTAGGAAGAGGCTTTTATATGTGCCAGTACACCTGCCCATTCAGGCTGTATTTTAGCTCTTCTCCTTTCATAAAAAAACTGTTGAAGAAACCAAGCTGAACACAAACAGTTCTCTGTGGATCTCCTGCACGGTGTGGCAGCAGGTATTAGACATCCGCTCTACGTCACACTGTGTTGTCTACCAGCCCATTGCAGCTGCTGTGGTGATAGCCCACCGCACCCCCGCACACACACACACACACACACACACACAGAGACACCTCTCTCCTTGCCTGTCCCTTGTGCCTTCCCTTTTAAAGAGACACTACGCTCCACTTGACATGTGGGCCTGTATTCTCACCTTAGAGACAGAGGATGGGCATGGTTGCACGCTTTGATGGCTTAATTACCGCTGTGGAAACAGGAGTGGTTAGAGAAAGAGGGAGCAAGAGAGAGAGAGAGGGAAAGGGAGAGAGGGGTTATGTGCAAGTCTTAGCAGCACTGATATGCTTGTGAGGATCGTTAGTGTGGGGCTAAAATGGCACTGTGGTCCCATAAGGTATCTTAAATGTATGTGCTTTGGGTGAGGGGAATTCTGAGGCTTATTTAGTCTCGTTTAATAAGGATGTGTTTTGTGCAGATTGTGATCATATTATAACTGTACCAAGCTGAGATATTTTATTGATTTCTAATAAGTTTCTGCCTCCTATAATTTTATAATCGAACAAAACTCTATTCTTACCCAGTGCTGAAACATAGAAACCCATAAAAGCTTAAATAATGCCGCAAGATTCTGTATTTTTCTTATTGTCAGAAAATCGCACGAAAAGACTAAACACAACCATGAGAAAGCAACAGTGAAAGCCTCATAAAGCTTATTTCTCTGTGCATAAAGCTTGTTTCCCTGTGCTATAGAATGAAAATATTAAAAAGACATAATTTAGCCATACCGTCACACTGGATGGCATGTTCCTTTATTCTGATGAACATGAGCACTATGGATTACTTTTACTCACATTCCTCATCACATTAACTGCTGCAAATAGTCACTAGAATGCCAAATGTGTATTCAATTCAATTCAATTCAATTTTATTTATATAGCGCCAAATCACAACAACAGTTATCTCACAGCGCTTTTCATAAAAGAGCAGGTCTAGACCGTACTCTGTGATGATATTTACAGAAGCCCAACAGTTCCCACCAAGAGCAAGCACTAGGCGACAGAGGCAAGGAAAAACTTCCTTTTAAGAGGCAGAAACCTCGAGCAGAACCATGGCTCAGGGTGGGCGGCCATCTGCCTCGACCGGTTGGGGTGAGAGAGAGAGAGAGAGAGAAAGAGAGAGAGAGAGAGAGAAAGAGAGAGAGAGAGAGAGAGGGATGTAATAATCCACATCTGAAAATAGTACCCAATAAATGCACAATTTAGTACTGTAAAGTAACATTTGTAGTGCTGGGCAACAATTAAAATGTTACGCACAAAATTGAATAAAGAATTGAATAAAAAATTGTGTATTGTACACTTTTAATTTAAATGTACTGCTATGTACACAAAAGTGCACATGTGAACGATGCCACTTCTCACTGGAGGGGGTTCAGACAAACACCATACCTCCCACTCTATAAACGACTCTTGCCTGGCAAATGAGCTGAACCAGTTCTACTTTTGTTTGCAGACAACACCACCCTCATCGGGCTCATCTCTGGGGAGGATGAGTCCACCTACAGGTGGGAGATTAACCTTCTGGTGACCTCGTGCAGCCAGAACAACCTGGAGCTCAACACTCTGAAGACAGTGGAGATGGTCGTGGATTTTAGAAAGAACACAGCCCCGCCCTCCCCCGTCATCCTGTGTGACTCCCCCGTCGCCACTGTGGACTCCTTCCGCTTCCTGGACACCATCATCTCCCAGGACCTCAAGTGGGAGCTGAACATCACCTCCCTCACCAAAAAGGCTCAGCAGAGAATGTACTTCCTGCGGCAGCTGAAGAAGTTCAGCCTGCCAAAGACAATGATGGTGCACTTCTACACCGCCATCTTTGAGTCCATACTCACTTCCTCCATCACCATCTGGTACCCCTCTGCAGAGAAGGTAATTGGCTGCAATCTTCCATCCCTCCAGGACCTGTACGCCTCCAGGACTCTGAGGCGAGCAGAAAAGATTGTAGCTGACCCCTCCCACCCTGGACACTAACTTTTTCAGACTCTCCTCTCTGGCAAGAGGTTGCCGTCCATCAGGACCAAAACCTCTCACCACAAAAACAGCTTCTTGCCATCTTCAGCTACCCTCATTAACAAGGCCCTGGTCCCTCACTGACACTTCCCCCTTTCAAATAATACAAATGTCTCTGCACATGTAAATATTATTTCATTTCATTTCATATCATGCACAAACCTGGCACATTGCACAAATTTGTTTATTGTTAATCGTTGTTCTATATTTTGTGTGCACACCACAAACCTGGAACAATGCATATGTAAATATCTGTGACGTTGTTCTTTCTCTGCAAATACTTTTATTATTAGTATTATTTTCCTCTATTCTTATTATTATTCTTATATAACTTGCATTGTTTATTCCATATTTATATATTTCTAGAATTATTTATGTCAACTGTATGTATGTCTATGTGTAGCACCTTATCACCTGTTTACTAAATAGGACATCAACAGGAGTGAATTCACATGGCAGAGCATCCCAACAAAACTAGATGAAGGCCGATCAGATAAAGTTATCTTATGTATAATTTTAACATATGTTAAATAGGCTACAGCTGTGTAGCGCACAGAAGCCGTTGCCATGGTTACTATCTATAGAGCGCCTGCCATTTACTCGCGGAGCGCTTGTATCACTGTCTGGAGCGCAGAGCGACCCCATGGGGCCAAGCAACTACGTTGCAATTGTAAGAAAGTTCCTAAGATCGACATCTTCCCCAGTACTAATCAGCATGCAGAGTGTAGCTATTCACTGCGCTATGGCATTTGATCACTTGTCTTGCTTTTGTTTATCTACTTCTCCCACACGCTGCATCCAGCGTAGTCTGCAGAAGCCTCCCTCCACTGCTTGTTTGGGTGGGTGATTTACAGGCTGATCAACATCCCGCCCCTCCTGTGACCCATGGCTTCACTGTATGTGTATTCAGAGCCAGTGAGCAATGGACTTTCAAAATAATAATAATAATAATAAAAGCAGCGTTAATGTGAAATAAAATAATTGTTGGTGTTAATTAATTAATTAATGTATTAACGTGATAATAACGCATTAACTTGCCCAGCCTGAAAAATTTGCTAAAAAAAGCTTTTTTAGGTTTACATCTTAGGTAGGAATGAGTGCCACAGACAGGGTTGAGTTTTGGTCTTTTTTCTCTTATAGATAAAAGTCACTGTTTACGACACAATTTAATGTGAAATATATCCATCCATCCATCGTCAAGCGCTTATCCTGCATACAGGGGGTGCTGGAGCCAGTCCCAGCAGACATCGGGCGCAAGGCGGGGTACACCCTGGACAGGTCGCCAGTCCATCGCAGGGCCACACATAGACGAACAACCATTCACTCACACCTAAGGACAATTTAGGGTCGCCAATTAACCTAGACTGCATGTCTTTGGATGGTGGGAGGAAGCCGGAGCACCCGGAGAGAACCCACGCAGACACGGGGAGAACATGCAAACTCCACTGTAGTGACAGAGGCAACTGCCAACAAACCAAGTGGTGGGGAAAAAACAAATACAAAGAGAGAAATGGAAGATTTGGTGACTTTGATGCTGACATTAAAGAATCAGCTGTTAATTAGTATAGCAGCGTTAACACTGTCTCCAAATTCAGGCTCAGATTTAAGCTACTGCTGGTAGTGCACGCTGGTGCAGTGGTTAGCACTGTCACCTCACCCCAAGAAGGTCGTAGGTTCAAACCCCAGTTAGCCCCGGTTTTTCTGTGTGGAGTTTGCATGTTCTCCCCGTGTCTGTGTAGGGGTGCTCCGTCTTCCTCCCACCACGATGTTCAAAGGCTAGGTTAATTGGTGTCTCCAAAAATTGTCCTTAGGTGTGAGTGGTTGTTTGTTTATGTGTGGTCCTGTGATGGACTGGCGACCTGTCAGCTCGGATTGGCTCCAGCCCCCCCGCGACCCTGTATGCAGGAAAAGCAGATGACGATGGATGGGCTATTAATTCACTGCATGCATGGATTAGACCAAATTTCATCACATGATTTGTTTTCAGTGCGGGTCAAGCCCCAAGACACTCTCCTTGACATGACTTTAGAATATGACCCCTACTTATACCGCAGGCTTAAGTTGTAAGCACAGCAATGACGATCAGATCTTAAATATGGATTCTGATGACTTTGCAGTTTTTTGATATTACTTAATGTTTTATTACATTACTTAAATGACAGTTTGCTTCATTTCTAGCTGAATGAAAAAAAATCTAATTCTAGTTATTAAATTGGATCAAATCATACTCTGCAGTCAAATGTTTTCAAAAAACATTATGAAAATTATGATCTATGAGCATTTAGAAATTAACACAATCTTCAAAACATACACAAAGCAATTGTGTAAACATATTACAATACATTAATTTCCAGCCATACTGTATACACCACACGCAAAGCCAAAAATGTGTCAGCATGGCAATATTGAAGTCCTGTGATAAAAAATGATAATGGCACACACACTTGCCATAAAGCATGGCAGCACCCGGGTTGCATGGCAGGGGACTGGACCATTTATCTCGGGGAAGAGGAGCTGTATGCTCCAAGGCCCATCTGTCTCAGGATGGGGGTAGGAGGTTGTGGGGTTGAGCTCAGTTTAATTGAAGATTATCTGCTTAATTACTCAAGCACAGCCAGCGTTAAACAGCCATGGATTAAGAAAGCGTCAGCGAGGCAGACCTTGGGGTCCAGTGCTGCGCTCAATTAGCAAGAGGGCCCAGATATGGCTCTCCCCTCCTCACCCATCACTGCACTGGAACTGAAACTGCATGCTAAGAGACAGGCCATGAAGATAATAAACACACAACTGAACAACTGTAAAAGCGCAAAGAGAGTCAAAGTGCAGACATCGCATCTGGACTATACCCACTTTCCCACAAGCTTCTGTAACTCTATGCACACAGGCATTTACATCCAATACCAAAGTTCATTGCCATTGTAGCAAGTAGCGTGTCCTTTTGTGGGTGTCTGGCCCTGTGATAAGAAAACGCAAGGTGCTGTGTTGGTGGGAGCATGTGGTGTCATGTACCGGCAAGAAGATTTAATAAGATCCAGGAAAGTCCAGCAGTGCATAAATCTTATAATATCATAACTGTTTCCACTCGATAAATGATGTCCACCCATTTTCTTTTCTAATATCATCGTTCCAACTTCACAGTTGTAATCTTGCTGTCTTAAAAAACATCTACACCCCTCCTTGTCCACCAACATCGGGCTGTTTAACCCACAACTATAGTGGGTTTGTGAGAACTAATGGTTGTAGATTAAAAACAAACAACACTAGTGAATCGCAAAACATCCTGTTTACAATTTTTATAATTTGATCTTATTCCAGGGAGAAGAAGCTCTGTAAAGACTTCTCATCATACAACTTCTTTGTTGACATGGTGCCACCAGATGACAAGTGCTCATTTGCAGATAATATTTGCATGAATAACAAAAAACTAGATTTAAATTTAGCTTCTACACTCTGCCACGATAATCGTACACACACATTAGCATGGAAAACAAAATGAAGAACCAATCATATATTCTTGTATTTAGTTTTGTGTGAATGCTTCTCTTTTTCCTCCCTTCTTCCTCTTCTGACCACACAGATGTACGATACTGATGTCAAGAACTGACTGTCCCTCTCTGTGCTGGCCAGATATCCCTCTTGGTAGATGGGTTATTTATATCAGGCACCTTGATGTTTGAAGGTTTAGCTTGACCTAAAAAAAATCCATTCCCTCATCCGAATAGCCTCTGCCACTCTGGTTTATGTGGCTACAGGTTTGTGTTGTTGTGTGTGTGTGCATATACGGTCTTTTATGTGCATGCTGACAGGTTCTTTTGTCTGCTTGCCTCTCCCTGCAGTGAGTTGGGGTAGAGGTCACGTGGTCATCCTGGTCTGCCCTCAACCATCACACTCCTCCTCCTGCTTGACCTCACTCTTCATCTCTCTCTCCACCTATCCGTCATCCTTCTCCATCCTTCTTAATCCCTTCATCCTGCTTCTTCTACGCTTTGTGCCCATGTTATTTCGGTGATGTTTCCATCCCATTCGTGGGTTGAGGACCACTCATGGCAGGGTTGCACACAGATGGCATTGATCCATGGCTAGTCAGCAAAGCAAACAAAGCTTTATTTGGCCTCTCAAAATGAGAGTGATCGCTGCTAAATGAGTGCAGCCACTTGACGTAAAGGTCTTGACAGCTTGTTTTATTAAAGTTGTCAAGTCTTTTGAATGTCATTTTATTTACATGTTTTAATTACATGCTTTACAACATTCATTGGGACTAACACAAATGATGAATAAGCGTGTAAACAAGTTTTTTTCTTCAAGCTTCATCTGTTCAGACAGTGTCCACGGTGACCAGCACAAAGCCAGAACTGAAGGAGTGACATTTAGAGGTGGATTGCATATGAGTCATCCTCTCTTCAACTTAATTACCAGCCTCACCTACACAACAACATATTCTCTCTTACCTTCAGTCCAAAATGTGCTCCTTATATTACACTATAACAGCATAATGCATGACACAGTGTTGGGCAGTAACACATTACTTAGTAGCGAGTTGCAGTAATATGATTATTTATTTCAGTAAGGGATTACAATTCAGTACATTAGGTTACAGTTACTAATCCCAGTAATGCTTTCTTACTTTGACATTTGGAGGTGGATTTGGTCTGACCAGGAGTTAGATGGTGGTTTAATTGTGTCTCTTTGTGTTCAGTGGAGAATCTGGATTGAGGTTAGTCTGTCACAGTGGCTGGAGGTGTGAGGTGGTGCTTAAACTCTCTACCAAAAAAAGGAGACCTGCAACTCCTGGTAGTTCTTAGCTGGCTTGCTAACATTACTGATTTAAAATCCTGGGTTATATTTTTCCTACTTATCAATTGTAAAAGCAGCTTTTTAGAGATGTTGTGTAGGTCATTTGATAGACCAACATATGTTGTCTTGTCCTCGATGACAAAATGTAAGAGCCTAAGATTAGAGGATATGTCAACATTTTCAGCATAATGAAAACTATTACACTGTTTTTATATTGGACGAAAAACAAATGATAGATGCTTAGACACTTCAGTGTCAATGTGAAGTGACATTTTACGCTTTACCTTCATTTGTATATACTTTAGAGTTGCTCAAAAAATGCTTTTTATCCAATTTGTCCTGTGTTTTCTTAAGATGTACATTTACAGTATTTATACCTATAACCTACCTTTCATATTTCTTGGTAAGCCAAAAACATCTTCAAAAAAAAAGGAACAAAAGGAATGTAAGAATTTTGCAGGCAGCGGTCTCAGTTAGACTTTCACAGATGCTTTTTTCCCATCCTCACTTATTTTACGAATGCGAGGTAATCTTACAGTGTCTCTGCTTCTTTTGTTTCGCTGTGTAAATGAATCTTGTGATATCTGCAATTCCTCCAAATTTCTTAAATGAGAAAACAGACAGTAAGAAGGAAGACACAGCACGTTTGCTTTTATTGTCTATAGGCTTGGATAAAACATGAGGACAGTTGTGGTTACTTACACTAATGTGGAGAATGGAAGCTGTACCAGTTTGTCAGTCAGTGCAAATCATTCAGAGGCTAAATATATAAGAGCAACAGAAAGAAAAAAAGTTTCATAGGACTTTGTAGGGGATCAGATTTAATAAATCTCACTAAATCCATATTTTCTGCATAAGGAGCAGGAAGGGTGGGGCAGTTTAATCGGGCCCCTGGGCCAAGGTCCCACTGCATCAACACTGGGTGGAGAAGAATTGAATGAATAGCCTGTTTTTCCTAGCCTCTAGAAACAAATATAAAAACCTTCACTGCATAACACTCACACAGACGCATGGTGAGGATTTATAGTAGTACAGTTACAATACACAATCTAATACAGAATGTTCTAATATAAATACCATTATCTTAAGCTTAAACTGTTTCAAACATAGTGTACGCAGTAGGCTACACTCATATGAATCTTACATAATGTTGATTTAAAGAAATGCTGAATGAGAGATGGCATTGAGTTACAGAAGTTAGTGGAACAGAGGCTAGCCATGATGTGACACATTGTTCTCCACCTATAGCTGATATAACAATGACAAGGACCACCAATAGGAATGAGATGAGATGTGGCACGATATTGGGTTCACGAGATCGAGACGAATTGTAACACTATTTCAAAAGAATCTTCAATGCTGAATTATATGAAAATTTTGAGCATTAAACACTTCATTTCTTGCATTCTGGTGAATTTTTCTGCACCAATTTATAGTGGAAATGTTTTAACGTATGTAAAGGGAAACACACAATTCAGGTGGCATGTGACAATTCAAAATCTAAAACTATAACATAAAATGATGCAGTGAGGCATTCTATATTGCTTTCAGATATATTTTCTCCTGTTGATCAACTTTTCCTTTTACATAATATCATCCCTGCTGAGTCAACACACATGCAGTCATGATTTAGTCTTTTGTTTAGGAAAGTAACCTCTTTAAATGTGCATGTAGCACCTTTTCACCTCAATTTTATAAACTCATGGACTTTAATATCTCCTGTGTTTCAGCATGTTCAAAACATCCTGCACATTCAAAATTTATCCCACATATCTGTGTTCCCTGAAATATCGAGAAAAAGTCGTAATATTACGAGACTGATGATGTCATTTAATAAGTCTACCTGCCCTATACTGTGCATTACGTTATTGCTCCGCTGGTAGTATCTCCTTCAGACTGTGTCACAGACATTGTTGGACAAGTTACTAGTTAGTTATTTCTCCTTAAAAGGTAATAATATTGCATTACTTATTGGTGATAAAAGTAACTAGTTATGTTAGTCGTTATGTTACTATATTACTTTCACCATCCAGTATTGGGCAGTATTCTGTATTTTTACAAAACATACAACATTGCTTAACACCACTCTCGATGAGTCCAAGCATCACTGACAGTAGCGGCCAGTTTCACAATGCATACAGTTCAACTCTTGTTCTCTGGAGTTTTCAATCACTGAGCTTCAGAGGCCAAACTTCGCAACACAGACAACCACATTCAAGTTCCCAGTACAGGAGGATTACTCTGTTATCCATGGGTGCTGGTGAGAGAGAGTGAGAGATAGAGACAGCGAGAGAAAAAAAACATAGTGGAACAGAGGGGAGGGAAAGGTAGTTTGGTGGAAGTGCAGTGGGAGGCAAGCAGGCAAAGATTTGGTTCAGCCTGAGTGCTTCGCTCATGCAGCGGAAATGCTGAGGAGGTCAGTCACCAACCACCCCACCCCCCTTGCACTCCCTCCATCTCTTCCTGTCATTCAACCTCCTCTCCTCTCCTCTCCTCTCCTCTCCTCTCCTCGGCGCTTATCTGTGCCAGTATTTCCTTTCCTCTTGAGCCACGTGCCATTTTGACAAACAGATTTATTGGTTACGTCATATTTCTTCCCTGTTTTAATCAAATGCCGGGGCGGCAGGGCTGACTCGTGCTCAGATTAATATCGCCATTGATCAGATTGGATGGAGGTGTCCTCGCACCTCCATCCAATACACCCCCACCCCACACACACAGTCTCTCACTCTTTCATTGCTGGGAAAAGGCTTTGCACTCTAAAAGATTCCAGTAATATGCCTTTCCCCTGTGTGGCTAATTTGAGTCACACATGCATGGTTTGTATTTAAGTGTGTGTGTTTGCTTGTACTGTATTTTGGCATGTGGAAAAGTGTTTGCAGGCTTGCCTGTGTGCGTTTAATCTATTTGGCTTTGTTCATGAATGCTTACTCTTGTTTTGATTTTTCGTGCTGCTTTTTGAAATGTACTGTAAAAGGTCTGCCAAATGTGCAGCTGTGTTGGTGTCTGAACTTAGACAATTTATGGTCATTTGTTTGTGTAAAGTAAAAGGCAGTACTGTGGTTGATAGTGAGACACAGATAGAGAGAGTATATGGAGCTGGGGAGGCTGGGGAGGAGGAGAGCAGGTGCAGCAGCGAGCCGGTGACAATGCTGCACGAGGAAGTCATTTTAACAAACACACCGTGGTGGCCAGGGCCGGTGGCAGCCATCAGCGCTGCTCCTTCCCCCGACACCCCCCAATATGCACACAAACCCAAACACCCACACACACCACCACTTCCACCACTCTGACAGTGCTTTCACCCACCTCCACCCCACCACCGTCTTCCCGGCCTGCCAGTCAGGCAGCCGCAGCCCACCACTCCCCCCCACGTCGATCATGCGTGACATGGAGGTCAGCAGCGAGCAGCGACGAGGCAAAGAGCCTCAGTGCCCCCTCCATCTCCCCCCCCCCCGGGGTGTGACCGGGCCGGCGGTCTGCCGCACTGGCAGGGAAATTACCACACATCTTTTGTTGCTAAGTGCACGGGTGAGTGATGAACAGAAGCGGCCTTTGGCAGACGCTAACTGCAGGGGTGTAGAAGGAGGTGTGTGGGGTAGGGAGGTGGTGGTGGGAGGAGAGAGGAAAAATGTAAAGAGAGAGAAAAACAGAGAGAGAGAGTGCTGGGAGGGAAGTGGTGGCTGGTGGTGAAAGGATAGAAGCAGGGGGGATGGGGGGATGAGGAGGATGGAGGAGGTAGAGGAGCGCGGGGAGCCGCAGCCTTCTGATTAAGGGCGAAAGACTGCCGGCTGAGGTGGTGGGGGCGGAGGAGGAAGAGGAGGGGGAGGGATGCAGAGAACAGAGTGAGTGAGAAAGGGAGAGAGACAGGGAGAGGAGAGTTGGGGGAGGGGCAGGAGGGACAATTTAACGAAGCTCAAAGCCTCTGCCATCTCTGAAAAGCAAGAAACGAGACAGACATGGAGGAGATCAGGCCGCGCTCAGGCTGGTGTTAACAGCCTGTTAGTTCTGCCCTTGCTTTTGTTCCTCTCCTGCCTCTTTGTTTATGATTTGGTGTTTAGAAAAATGTGAGCTGGGATTATGCCAGGCTTTTGAAAGTAACTTTGAAAATCTGTTTTCAGAAATATGGTAGGCTGCTGGGTTTCCATAAAACCATCATGACTGTAGAACTTGTTGATTATCCACTTTTCAACCCCTTGCTGTAAGAAAAATTCTTATCAGTTAATTTTTTTCTTACTTTCTGAAAACAAGCAAAGAAATCTGCCAATGACTTGATATCTGATACCTGTTTCTAATACAAATAAACTTGTTTAAAAACAACTAAAATAAAGTGTAGTTTTCCTTACTTTCAGTGCAGTGACCTGCCTTTTTGTGTACTTTCAACTCATTTTGGCACAGATCTTTGAATTGGAAATGGGTCGAAATCCTACTTCACTGGCAAATTTTTCAGTTGTTAAAAAACTAACAAACAAGACTTTAGAGGTTTAATGACAGCAGACAAAAATCCTTGATAAGATGGAGATTTTGCAGTGCACATATAGCCATTTTTAACTGCATCAGAAAACTGGTGAAAGTAAAAGAAAATGCAACACACAGAGAGGCCCATAGCTAAATGGGAAGAAAGAGAGACTAGATCAGGATGTTCTGAATTAAGGTGCAACCTTTTTATAGGTGTAACAAATTCATGCTGAACTTAGAACAAGTGCCATTTAACGTTATTGAGGAGAGGATGCAAATCCCACGACCACCGGAGGAGAGAGAGAGAGAGAGAGGGAGAGCACCTGTGTCATTGTTATGCCTGTTGCCTGGTAACAACATTCTTCACTGTGCTGCAAACGGACGCCATGCATGAAGAAAACCTTCCTCTTAGAAAAAAAAATTCTATATTTCACGGAGATTTTTGAAGATGGCATTTCTGTTTGGGATCCATCATTTCTGCGTGGATTTCAGCACAAACAGGTGTTGACAATGAAATTAACTTCTGAAGTCTGCCACAATATCTCAGTTTGTGGAGACTTCAATGACTTCAAATGACCAATTTCACCTATTTGTGTACACACACACAAACACACTCATACTATCACATAGGGTATAATGCGACTGCACTCTTCTCTGAGACTTCAAACTTTCAAACATATGCAGTGATGCCACAGTAGGCATGTTAAACACCTCTTGTGGCCACAGGTGTAGACGTCACAACTATAGAGAAAACAGCAGCAGATTTTTGCCTGGACTTTAAGTGACTGTACTTTAAAAAACATCTACTTGTGATAAATGTTCTTACCGTAAAACTTTGATTAATAGCCCCGTCTTTTATTTCAATGAATTAACCCTGCCTATATTTGGGACAGGCATCAATATGGGACTGGCCTTTAATTCCTTTTGCACAAAACAGTTTATTTCAAACAGTGTGAAAATTATTATATCAAATAATGTCATTTACACATCATTCATTTCCTCTAGCTCTGACAGACTGCTTATGCACTTATATTTTATAGGCTGCAAGGTAACGAAAGCAAGCATAACCAAGAACATGGTGCAGAAAGCAGAGAAAAGTGACAGAAGTTAACACTGAGAAATGGATTTCACATGACAGTACGCTACTAACAACTTGGAGGAATTTTTATCAAAAGTTGTGTTGATTGTTATGAAACTGAGTGACCCGGCGAGTTTAAGAGGTTTTTATACATCCATAGAACTTCTATAAAAACCAGACCAGGCGTCTAATCTAGACCTGCGTTTATTTGTCAAAATGTGGACCCACACCAGGCCAGTAAACGAGGTAGGCGGCTATTTGAGACTTGGCTGTTAATTGAAGTTGTTGATCATTTTGTGGTTAAAATGTGTTGCACTGTTTTTTCTTCAAAGAAATATTTCAGCATTTACAATATGTGGTCAACCTCTCAACCATTCTCTGGGCATGTAACTTAAACATAAATGTGACATTTGTGATTTTGAGTCAAATGTCTTGACAACTATGGGATGCCATGACATTTGGTACAGAAATTACCCTCAGGATGAATTGTAATAGTGATCCCTTGACTTTTCCTGTTTCCCCATAATCAGATCAAAATTTCAGTTTATCCATCACTCATAAAACACACATAAAATACTTGCAAACTAATGTCAGTTCCGTCAGCCTAAGATATAGCTATATAATTAGCAAATGTTAACATGCTAATGCACTAAATTATGGTGAGCACTGTAACATTATGCGCTTAACATCAGGATGTTAGCATTGTTATTGTGAGCATATTAGCATGCTGATGTTAACGTTTAGCTCAAAGCACTGCTGTAGACTCTTGCTACATCTAGAGTCTTGTTACATTTCTCTTTGTGTTAGGTCAGGCTTGTTGTTTCCATTTTTTATGCTAAACTAAACTAATCTATAAACAATAGCTCCATACTTAAAACACAGAAATGACAGTGGCTTGATCTTCTCATCTAACTCTGGGCAAGGAAGCGAAAAAGTGTACATTTCCTTAAATGCCCAACTTTTTCTTTAAGAATTTAAGTTTATGGGCAGCAGCCTTTTTTTCTAATGAGGCTTAGTTCTTACTTAACAAAAAAGTATTTTAACCAGAAATGTACTTAATTAATGGACAACAAATCTGATAAATCTGATATTTAAAATGCATCATAAATTTGACATTTGAAGGACTTTTTGCAGTTTCATATTTTAACCAGTGAGATATTGCCTTACAATACACTTTTGTTTTGGATGGCTGCACGTGAAGATTGAATTGGCATATTGCCCTTGGGCAATAGTTTTGATGAAACTACAATAGAATTTACTTCAGAAATCTCAAATGATTTTGACTGCTCTATATTTTTGCCTATAGAAATGGCAAACTTATTAAGATCTCTGAAAAACGTTTCACTGTATGTTAGGAGATATGTTTCCTAATGAAAGCTTTCTGACAGACCAGTTTCTGTTGTGTTGTTCTTTTAGGTGCTCAAACAAGAAGTATGTAGCTGTCATGGACATAGCTAGAAACTTTGTGCAAACATTTGTGTGTCTGCATCCCTTCAAATTACCAATTGCACAAACCTGGAATTATGTCTTTTCCTTTCTACATTTTCCCAATGGTGACATGCATATCAGCCTATTGATGGCCACAATGGCATTTGGGAAGCCCACAACGCTAATGCAAGCACAACCCAACATGTTCACTGTGAGCTACACGAGGCAGTGGGACTTGTGAGGCCTTAGATATTCCCACAACATCCCTGGACAGCCTGTCCACTGAAACAACACCTGTTGACGGGATGAGAAAGGAGCCTGTTGCTTTAAGTAACACGAGCGGGAGGTTGGCTGTGCAATCTGGCTCTGCAAATCATCTTTAAAAGATGGAACAGCACAACTACCGAGGCTTACGTGCTCTGTGCATCTGTTAAACCCAGGACATTTGCACATTTTCTCTGGTGGTGCCTTCTCTTCTTATGGTCCAATAAAAACTGGGGCACAATGAATGTCCAGCTGCATATTGATTGCCTAGTGGTGGAGAGTCGTCAAATTGCTTAAATACCTTTCCACTTGTTCATGTTGGACCAATCAGCAACACTGGACAACACACATAATTTTCTTCAACTTTTGTGATACAGTATTTGAGCTTATATGTGATGTGTTTAGTATGCAGTTTTTCCTGCATAGAGAATTATGAAGAGACCACCTCCGTCAAATTTGGTCCCACCTCCAGCTCTTGACAAAACTCTGACAGGTGTTTTTCCATAGTAGACACTATTTTCTAGCAAGAGTTGCGCTTTGTCAGAAAAAAAGGAGTTTTTGTCTATTCTATGTGCTATATAAAATCCACAGTCTCCACTTAATTTAGCATTAGCTTGAAAGCAAAAACATAAATCATTTTTTTAAATATATAATTGTAAATATAATTGTAAATACATTCAGTCGTAAAGGGGATATTAGGTCACTTCAATACCTACAGCTGAGAACATGACACAAAGTACTGATGTACATATACTGATAAAAGCAAATAATCAATCAATTGGGAAGTAAAATAAACAAAATACTTAAACTTATGTAAACTTATGTAAAAATTCATTTTAAATGCTAAACGGGAGGGGATCTACATAAATAATATTTTACCAGCAGAATATTCAGTATATCAGTGTTTGTGGTCATGTTGTCAGTCTCAAACAGAGCTTAACCATGTCTTGTAACATGCTTAAGTAAAAACAAATATTGTTGGGAGCATACAGAAATTCACAATTATCTACACTACAATAGGAACCCTGTGAACTATATATGAAAACAAGAGCTGATGTTATATTTGATTTTGAACTTTCTGTTTCTGTGTAATTGTTGTACTGCACCTTTATTTTTTTTTAAATAAAACATGCCTTTGCATGATAATAGTCATTTTCTTCAATCAGATCATTATTACAACTCTTAAAATATGTTGCTTGTAAAAAGTGTTTGCTTGAGCCAGTTGAAGGCACGGTACACATGCACGTGTGTGCACATGATCAGGGTGGTACCACCTCAGCCGGAAAACCCCTTCTATGTGGGTAAATTGATGTCAATATGTCAATATTATTGTAAATGCACAGACTAGGAGTCACAAATATATATTACAATTTGTAAAGACAAAACACGATCTACAAATAGATTATAAATCCACAAACAAACTCTTTATGATCGGCAAATATAATCTGTACTTAAGTACAGTACTTGAGTAAATGTACTTGTTACATTCCACCACGCAGTTCTCCTATATTGGTGGGGGAACACTCTTTTTTAGCTCTTCCATCTGGAAAGTTTTATCAGGATTACTATTTTGAGTCGGGTAGCTGTTTGGTTTATTGTCTATACCCTTGAAAGGTAGGTTGGTACTTAAAATACATAGGCTAAGAACAAACTTTCTATGGTTGTCTATTGCGATTCTAACGGCCTACTCCCTGAAGAGCAGAGGCGTCACCTGACACCCTTGACTCACACAACGTAAACCCCATCTGCTGGACAAATGCACATTACACTCAGAGTGCTAATAAAATTCATGGGTTATCGTTAGAAAATAGGCCACATTATTATTGCAAAAACTACATACATATGACACGCATAAGAGTATTCCAGTTCAGCTGCCAGTGTGATGTTGAATATGTGGCAGCTGGTGAGCAAATGACACAATCTTTCCAGACCGCATTGGTTAGCAAGAGCAGAAATGGACTACAGCATATATAATATGTAAATATTAAACTATATTACAAAGGTACACTTCACAAACCAAATAATAATAATAATTTTTAAGCACTTAAGTTACTGTATCACACACATGAACACAAATAAAGTCCACACAGGATTAGGTGCAGAGTAGATGATGTGCATGTTCTGACAAGTTTCAGATCTTATTTTGTGGATTGTAGTTGCACTCTCCATGGTAAACCAGTGTCAAAATGATCAGACAAATGTATAGTGATACTTGAATGCATTGGACAGAATATGTACACATGTCTTGAAACAATGGTTTGAAAATACCACGTTTGTTTGAAAAATGCAGAAAAAAAGTAGTGTCAAAATTATGAAAACAAATACGAAACATAGAATATGACCCTCATGCACCGACAAATAATTTTGCATTCATTCAAATTCTGTTTTTCCAGTACAAGACACTGATTTGTGGATCGAGAGTATATTTGGGGATTTTGAATCTATTTGGGGATTGTGCTTTGTGTTTACAAATTGTAATATATATTTGTGACTCATAGTCTGTGCATTTACAGTGATATTGATTTACCCCCATAGTTTCCAGATATATTTTTTATTAGATACATTTTTGCAGTATAAATATAGAAAACACTTAACTATTTTGCACTCAAGTGAAGGTCTGTATCAAACTACAACTGTATATTAGGACTGTTAGCTTCATTGTGTAATGTGTTACTATAAACCTGTTTCATTTCACATTTTACAAGATGGCAAACAAATTATCAAAGTAAAATTACCACACATTATGGTATGCAATTCTGGATCAATCCAATACAACAGCAGCTGATCTAACTAACTTTAACTAAGTTGTGGGTTAGCAAACTGTCACTACAGATGCTGCTGCAACGCTAACATGCAAAAAACAGCAATACCCACAACTCTCCTGCTACTAAAGCTGACATCACAACAACGGCATACTGTGTGTTGGCAAACTAGAAAGTAAGCTGAATGTCCATGGGCAAGTCATTTGATGATTCACATGATTTGTTAAATAGGATAAACCCCTTGAGATGAACCATCTCGTTTTCGAGGGGTTCCTAATGTAAAATACAATACAGTACAAAAGAAATTTAAAAGAAACAAGAGATGAATCAAAGACATTACAGTTGTAGGAAAGACAAAAAAATATCAGCAATTCAACAGACACACTACAGCTAAGGCGACATCCACACTAATACGTTTTTGTTTAAAATAGTTTTAAGATGAAAACGATCCACACCAGAGTTTAAGCTGTGTATCAGAATTGATCTCCATCTATATTAAAACGGCTGAAAACACACATCAAGTGGCCGTTCATGTACACTGGTCATGCATGTGCCAGTGTAAACAGGAAACAGATTGTCTACTCCGCAGTTACAGAAGATCTGGCAAAATAAGAAAGTACTACTACTACAATGCTACTACAGCGGAAAACAGACTGAGAATCGCCACAAAGTAAATACGGCGAAAGTGTTATTTACACAGTACAAAATATTTTACTAAAAATACCAAAACTAAAACACTTGGCATGACTAATAAGACCCAATCAGGAAGCCAAATGTGAGTGTCTGCATCATCGTTATTAAAGTCCTCCGTTTTCACCTGTCTGCGTTAAAACACTACCCCGGGGTTTTAAAATGAAAACGGGTCAGCAGCGTTTTCAAAATTCTTCAAAAGTCTTCAAATTGGGAGGTGCAAACGTAGCAAAAGGTCTCCGTTTTAAAACGAAAACGTACTAGTGTGGATGTAGCCTAAGACAATCACACATTAAAACAGATAATAGGTGGAAACAACCACTTGATTGCCCCAGAAAGGCCGAGAACAAATACTTACCCAGCAAAAACATAATAGAGAATAAAAAACTAATTATTATAAAGTGAATTGTATATTACATGTAGGCATAGCATCATCTGAATCGTGAACAATTTAACTCAATGTAAGAAGACAAACCATTTTTAAACATGTGAAATGTCCAGGATTGTCTGTTTGAAGTTTTTCAAGTCTGAAATAACCTTAAACATAAATGCTCTCTTTCCTTTCCTAAATCCACAGAGATTATTGTATGCTGTTTAACGTTTTTAATTTACCTGACACACAAATCATGGCTGGAATAGTGTGATCGGCAACATGTTTGAAATATTCCTTTGGGATCTATTCAAGCTATCTACATGCATCTAACAAAATTACATTTTAAAGCAACCAGAGGCTGGACAGCGCAGAGCAAACAATCAGAATTATACACAGTGAGTTTACAAGGGTAAATTTAAACTCAAACGAATAATAGAGCTGTAAAAACATTATCGTCCAAAGATTTCATCCTTCAACATTTGCTTTTGAACCATCACAGTTGATTCTATCACAGGGGCTCTCTTATTTACTTTTCTGACTCTATAAAGTAGTAATGGCAGGAGGTCAGGGATTGTATTTTTGAATATGTAATCCTGACTTTAAATACACAGAACATACAGTATATGCATTTCATGCTTCCACATTTCAATAACAGTATTTCAGTCTTCAGTCATTTCTGTTTCATTTGAAGAGAATTGTCCAATCTCCGTCGTCGTTTGGTGCCCAAAGCTGTTGCTGTCTTGTGGCAGTGGGGAGTGTAAATGTGTCCATCTTTGCTGTGCTGGTCCTTGGGGGGCCTTGCTATATAAGCCTTGCTCGTGAACTATGAAAGCTAGCCCTTGCCGCAGCTTCTTTTGCTCACATGAAACACCCCCATCTTTGATGGCTGTACCAGAAACCCCCCACCCCCACCAGCAGAAGCCCCTATCTGAAGTAATGTGCAGCAGTGTAGAAATCTCACGGCTCAGTCAGTCAGTAGCAGAAAGACCATTTTGACTTTCAGGGATAAAGAGGGTAAGGCCTTTTCCAGCATACATACAAACTCGCCTTAGCCTGAAGTCATTATTATTTAAATTCTATTGATGGATGGTACTTTTATATGTTCCTAATTTGTAATTTATTCCAATAATTGTTTTTCTGCAGATAAGGTGCAAACAATAGTATTTAATCTTATGCATCTTCCTGTCAATAAAAAAAAAAAAAAGATTTGTCTCCTGTTTAGGTTTTATTTTAGTTCTTAACACCATTTCTCTATCACATTTCAATATTTTTTTCAAGATTAATTTTTAGCCTTTATTGGACAGCTTACAGCGTGGTGTCGAACCATTGATGTTGTAGTTATGGCCTGCAACATCAATGCATGGCCTGTCCATGACCACAAGGCTACCCAACGCCTCCTCAATTTGACAGAACTTGGAGAAATGATACTATGCATCTCACTACCACACTCTACCATTTTTTTTTAAATTACACCAATTGGCCCAATGGTGACATTTACAATTACAGGTCTCAAGGTGACATATTTGTCACTGATTGGCCTTGAAGATGACTGCATCACGGGAGGATAACATGTTTATAATTGCAATGTGTTCTACTGCTACACACCAGTACTTGCCAGCCACTACATTGCTAACATGCCTGTTTGTCATTTTTCAATTAATTTATTGGTTTTCATCAGTAGAAAGAAAGAAGGTACAGAAATGCAGCTAAAAGATAACTACAAGAATGTGCCAGGAGGCAATCTGTGTGGAAGGTGGTGTAGTGAAAAAAAAGCCCTACACTTCCTGTCACTCCACCTTCTGAAAGAAATTGAATGAAACGCTGGGAGGTGGTGGATGACACACACTAGAGTGCCGTCTGTGTGGACCAGAGTTCACATTACCCTCTCTGGGGTCAGATTTCACATACTCTCCAGCAGCTGCTCGACACTACTGCGTGACTGCACTGAGACCACAGGCGAGATGTTGAGGAAATTCAGCTTCATGTAAGAATTTTGGGTTTGTTCGCATTTCAACACAAAACATACAGAAAAAAGTGACTATATCATTATGTAACCATACATTTATTAGTATTCCACTCCATCATCAGTAGTCGTCTAGTAGAAGTATCTGTTTCTATTGGTTGGGAATTGGAGACTTAATCAAGCAATAACGCTGGAAACAAAATGATTTTCAGCTAATCTTCTGGCCAATCATGAGCAAAGGTAACGGCTTGGAAGCTGGCAAATGAGCCCCTGCTTTGAACGCACACGGACTAATGACATGATTATTTGCTCATCAGGGTGATGTGAGTGTGTGTACGTGTGAGAGACTGTGTACATGCGCGGATGTGTATGTGTGAAAGTCTAGATGTGTGCCTGTTAGGGGCTGCTGATGGTGGTGGTGGGCAGGGGGTGCTGGTCACATCTCAGCATGGTAATAAAAGCCGGAGCTGTTGTCACAAAACTCAGCCCCTACGCCCGGCTTTTAAGTGCTGCCTCTATTCTCAGAGAGCAGCAGACACATTACAGAGAGGGGAGAGAGAGAAAAAGAGGAAGAAAGGCTCCCGGAAAGAGAGGGAGAGAGAGAGAGAAGCAAGGGGGGTTTCGAGGCCTGTGGCTGAAGGATTGATTTTAAATGTTCTGCAAAGGCAGTGTTTACTATCCTCTCTGGCTAGCCCCCTGACAGCGCCAGCATCAAAACAAGATTTGTCCCCCCTTCCCCCACCCAACAGAAAGAGGGGAAGGAAGCGGGGAAGGCAGTGGTTGCTCAAAATGATAGTTCTTTTCGCCAGCCAAATGCTTAGTTTGCCCCAAAAAGTAGTACAACTGGTGTCTGCCATGAAAAGTAATTTCTGCTACTTCATCAAATTGTATGGCATACTTTGTCATTTTGCAAGATGTGGAATTGTTCCAATACTGTATCACTGTGCAAAGGACTAAAAATGGCCTTGATATGTTCTAATGACCAACCATAACTCATTAGCTGTCATTATTTATGGGTGTGACATTAAGCCAGGCACTTGTTCACTAACAAACCCAGTTCTTACCACAGTCATGGGAACAGATATGCTTCTAACTCAGCTTGTATAATGTAGAAATTATGAAAAGTAGGTGACAGGGTGTGGTAATAATGTGTATTATACTGTAAAAGAAGAGTTAAGTTTAAAGATTAAGGCTGGTGTTGTTCTATAATTTTCTTACTGTCAGCAAATCCCACGAAAAGATCAAAACCAACAATTTATGTCTGTCTGAACTTTCCAACTTCCTAGACTGTCTGTGGCTCTCAGCCACACGCCCACTGGATTACTGTAGACATAATTCTTAAAAATGGGTCACAAATAAATACCATTTCATTGTCACAAACGGATATTGCTAAAACAGTTGGGCACTGTAGTTTTTAGCAAACATTGCTCAAACAGGAGTAAATCGGCCATTTGTTGGGGACTATTTACAGCTGCGCAATAATACAATTTTTGCACGCTGGTGAGTATTTACGACAGCAGGACGTGTATATGGGATTGACTCTTGATAAACTACAGTGCCGATGTATAAAGTAAGGAAGGAACATATCAACCAGTGCAACAGCGTGGCTCACTTATGTTTTCTTAATCGTTTTTTGACAACAGGGGACGTGTATGGCACAGAGAAACAAGCTATATCAGGTTTTGAATACACAATCAATAGTTGGTATTAGGGTTAATTCAGTGTTTTTAAAAATAAGATATGTTAATAATAAAAAATATAGACCAGATTTCTTGACAAGACATGTTGGCTCAGTCTATTGGAGGCTGTGCATGCCATAACAGACTGTAAATCACCTCAGCATCTTATGAATATTGTTCAGATTTCTACTTTTAGAAGGTGTCCATTCCAAATAGAAAACGGTGTGGCCTATATTACATTACATTTAGCTGACGCTTTTATATAATGTGACTTACAATTGATATGGACGTCAGAGGTCGCACACCTCTGGAGCAGCTAGGTGTTAAGTGTCTTGCTCAGGGATACATTGATGTCTCACAGAGGATACGAACCTGGGTCTTTCACAGCAAAGACATGTTTCTTATCCACTGCACCATCACCACCCCACTATTGCACCAAACTGAGCATTGGCATGAAATCAGGCTAAATACTTAACTCGATTTGAAGGAGAAAATTCCCTTTCGTGCCAAGCACCCACACTCATAATTATCCGATTGTTGCCGACCATTAGGAATTTGATTTATTGTTCTTTGGCAGTCAAGATGGAGGTTTCTCACCCCCGCCTTGGACGTGTGTGAAATGCACAAGTCTGGAGGGCTGAGGAGAATATGGGGAAGCGAGAGCCATATGTCTGTGCTGTCAGAGAGCCACTTGTTAGAGGAAGTTTAGCCTCCCTGTGCCTCCAGCCACAACCTTAATTATTAACAACATCGCCCCTCTGAAGAGCTGTGTGAGGGCGGCTCACTGAAAAAGGTGCTTTGGAGTGTGGCCTGGGTGCCGACTATCCTCTGGATACTGAGATATTCTGTTAAGGCAGTGAAGGCATTTGGGAAAGTTGTTAGTTTGTAGATATTTATCCTCCCCTTTCCTCTTTTGTGAGACTTTGTAATTGAAGCTCACTTGAAAACACATGAGCAAAACCAGAGTGACTCAGTTGCTCTTACATTTAAATCAAGGCAATCATCATCAAGTCAGTCTATGCCAATGAAAGATTTGAAAACGATCACTTCCGGGGGTTTGTATCACATAGAAAGCTATCAAAAAGCTGCATTGATTAGGTCTTGGCTTCATAAGTGAGTGGAAGTCCTGAATGTACTATGTAATTTGATAAATTGTAAATGTTACATAAATAATGTATTTGCTGCTGTTAGTTCCTGTCACGATAAACTATAGTCAAAATCAGAGAGGAGCTTTAGAGACTCCTGTAGAAGCTGGACTCTCATCTGCACTGTACAAAAATATTTACAAAGGCACCGGAGTTACAAGATAAAAGAAGTGAATGTATTGTTAATAATGCAAATAAATGAATTTTCCTATCTAACAACAGTAGTATTTTTTATTTTATTTTTTTTTACAAATCATTGTCATTTTACAAAAAAATTCTTATAGAGGAGAAGAAGTTTGTAATTGAAGCTTACTTGTCGTCCAATACTTCTTATATTACAGTATGGACCTTTAACACAAAACCTTAGATTTAAAAATGGTTGGTTAACAATGGTTGGTATGGCGTCATGAAAGGTAATTGATCTCCAAACCAAGCGTCTAGATAGCACCTAACAGTAAGTGTCTGTTTTCAATTCAGCTGCATTGTAATTATCCAACAATCAGTCAACTATAATTATCAATTATAAGATTGAGATGGCTTGATAATTAGCGAATCAGATCAGGTTTACCTTCTATATTAAAAGCAGAATTACGTCAAGATTTGTTAGGTTCTTGTCGGCAGTAACAATAGTCCCACAAATCATTATGTGTGGATCACCCAAAGGCCATCCTACAGGACTGAACTGTGATGAGGGTATGATGATGTAAACAGAATTTGCATTTACATCCTTATTTCAATAATGTAATGATTATCATTGTACCTTTTCATAAATTGTTGCTGCATGTATTTCATTTATTAAGAAAGAGAAATATGTTGTAAATATTATAGTATATACTGTATTTATTTATGTATTTTTCAAGATGCAACCCAGATGCATTGCTGCTGGATCTACACATTTCCCTTCTGATGTTTCCCCTCGGTCCTCAGACAGAGTCAGTTGGACATTAAGACAATGTTACACCTTGACCTTTTCATAACTCTCTTGTTATCAGTCTTTTAGTCCAAACCTCACACCAACACTCACCATCCCCCAAACTCCGGACATTAATTTAGGAAATGCATACAAACACAGTTGCGACCCATCAACATCACCAAACTGTTGCATTCCTCATTTGAGTTGCTATTCCAGGCTTTTACCGCAGCTTCTTTCAGTTCATGTTTGTTTCGGGGTGTTTCTCCCTTCAGTCTCCTCATAAGGAGGTGAAATGCATGCTCTATTGGGTTAAGGTCAGCTGATTGACTTGGCCAGTCTAAAACCTTCCACTTTTTCACCTGATGAAGTCCTTTGTTTTGTTGGCAGTGTGCTTTGGGTCATTGTCCTGCTGCATGATAAACTTCCTCCCGATTAGTTTCAATGCATTTCTCCGTAAATTGGCAGACAAAATGTTTCTGTACACTTCTGAATTCATTTTGCTGCTACCATCATCAGTTACATCATCAATAAATATTAATGAGCCTGTTCCAGAAGCAGCCATGCACGCCCAAGCCATGACATCACCTCCACCATGCTTCACAGATGAGCTTGTATGCTTCGGATCATAAGCAGTTCCTTTCTTTCTCCACACTTTGGCCTTTCCATCACTTTGGTAGAGATTAATCTTGGTCTCATCAGTCCATAAGATTGTGTTGCAGAACTTTTGCAGCTCATCTCTGTACTTCTTTGTAAATTTTAATCTGGCCTTCCGATTCTTCCTGCTGATGAGTGGTTTGCATCTTGTGGTGTGGCCTCTATATTTCTGCTCTCTGAGTCTTCCTCCAACAGTGGATTGTGATACCTTCACCCCTGCACTGTGGAGGTCGTTGGTGATGTCACTTACTGATTTTCTTCACATCTCTAACGATATTTCTGTCATCAACTACTGTTGTTTTCCTTGGCCGACCTGTTCGACGTCTGTTGCTCAGTACACCAGTAGTTTCTTTCTTTTTCAGGACACTCCAAATTGTTGTGCTTGCTATCCCCAATGTTTGTCCGATGGCTCTGGTCGATTTTCCTTCTTTTCTCAGCTTGACAATGGCTTGCTTTTCTCCCATAGACAGCTCTCTGGTCTTCATGTTGGTTTACCCTCTTTAACAGGAAATGCCGTCTTTATAAGTTTGAACCAACACCTGGGCAACAAGAAACATCTGTCAGTCATGTGTTCCAATAGTTTTGCTCACCAAACTTACATTGTTTGCTGAGAAATGGGTGTTATTGAACGTTGGACTGGGAAGAGATATCACTAGTAAACAGTGTAAGCTTTGTGCTTCTGCACATGTCAGACATATCATGTCTTTACCACACACACTCTTGGGTTTTTAGGAAACATTAACATCCTGGAGATGCCTTGGACATACACAGTTCACAATGAAAAATATGAAGACAATTAAGAGTGCACTCTCTGCCCTTTACTCGCTCCCACTTATGTTCTTTTTTTTGGTTTCTTATTCTCTGACTCTCTCCTCTCCTCATCCATAAGTGCAAGTTACTGGGGGCAACGGCTATCTGAAAGGCTGCATGAAACTTGCGGGCAAGTGGGTTCCCCTCATATCTTCAGCTAGCTGTGCATCAAAACTCACAAAGAAAGGACTGTTCGTCAGGTTTGTGGTCAACACTTTTGTGGTTGCAGTCAAATACATGTAAACCCATGCTGACATGACCAAGAGAGTTACATTGAATAAAAAATTATAAAAGCATTATAATTGATGTAATATTTAAAATGGTGCTTTGAGATGCCTAATTAATCCCATTCATCCCATTTATTGAAACTGCCATTGCTGCAAAGGAGGGGCTAAGGGGATAAAATGAGAATTTATTAAACTATGTGGCCAAATCTAATTTTGTCATTTGTTTCTTGTTTGTGTGAGTAAATTATAGCCTCCCCTGTGCCTTGTTTTTGTGTGCTGTGCAGTATGAGTGCCTTCCTCCTAAGAGGCCATACTGACAGTGACAATGCACAGGGTCCATGTGATTTTTCTCATCTCTTCCTTTCCATCTGCAAAAACCCTCACATGCCCTCACACACATACACAGAACGCCTTTGTACATATGCAAAAATGCACACACACACACACACACACACACACCAAGCCCACGGCTGTGGAACAGCCATCAGTCAAAGTGTGTTGGCACTGCAGGTCCGGGGGCATTTACATAGATAGATGATGGAGAGATTATGGGGCACAGAGGTTATTAATCATGCTGCTGAGAAGGTGAAGAGGGACTCCTTGGTGTCACTCTTCTCTCCAGGGATGGCTCTTTACCCTGTATATGTCTTTTGTGCCATTTCCCATGTCCTTTTTGCTGCCTAGCTAAACCACAGTGGTATTAAGCCTTCACATTCAACATTTTTGCAGGGTTAAAATACAGGGCAGCTAAGTCCACCTCTAGATCAAAAATCAAAATTTCTTCAGATTTCCTCAATTGAGTCACTTAATTATTCCTCGTCAGTTAAAGAAAGGACTGCTTTGAGGAGCTGTCCTGCGTGCCTTTACACCCTTCAGCCTATGGGGTTGGGGCTGGAAGAACAGCTTCTGAAGCTTCTGTCTGGATGAAAACACTGTGTGTTTTGTCTGTTCTTTTTGTTTTGTTTTTTTGTCCTTCTATGTTATGGTCTCATCATGGTAACATTTCTATATTTTTGGTCAGAATCACATTGTAAACCCCAATCAGTGCTGAATCAGAGTTGAATCATTATATTTTGCCTTGCTACATATACAGCCTGATGCTTCTTGCATTGGTACTGAATGTTCCCATTATAAGTTGTCCAATATGAACAGATTAATACATGCTACTGTTGTAGCATGTATTAAATTTAATATATCTGCCTATATATATTACAGATTAATATAAAGTGTGACTTACATTTACACATTTACATGCCAAATGAGTAAATGTAAACGTGAAGTGAGACTACTTTATGAGAAGCCACCTTGGCCAAAATTGAATACTTCCCTTTGCAAGCAAAGCAACTTTACACTGTTATACAAGCTGTACACTCACTACCTGACATTGTAGCAAAGTGTCATTTCTTCAGTGCTGCCACATGAAAAGATATAATCAAATATTTACAAAAATGTGACAGGTGTACTGGTCAAACTGAGATACTGTACATACACGCTCGCAAATACATACATACTTGCTTGCACATACATACATTCTGTCATTTGTAAGTATGTATGTATGTGCATGACAGTATGTATGTATTTGCGAGCATGTGTGTATATATGTACAAGCAAAGTATTCAATTTTGGCCTAGTCAGCTTCTCATACAACTTCTATTGTTCTGTTTACCAAAAAGAAACCTTTCTTGCTTAAGTGGTTTCACACACAACAACCAAATAATAAACGCATCTCATTAACTATCTCAATCCCTGCAGTTTAACATTTTATAGCTCTTACCATTGTGCATGTATTAATTTTGAATAGTGAGTGGTTGGAATGGGACACTGCGGGACTGGTGGACGTGATAATGGAGTAATCCACAGCGACAGGTGAAGTACTCTGCTCCTCTGGGCTGTTTGCTTTGGTAAATGTAGCCGCCATCCTCTGACCCCAATGGGACCTGACACTTGGACCCTCCCTGTCTTCCTCTTCACTCCTCGATCTTCTCCTCCCAACAGTCAGCCCATTCACCAACATGCATGTGGTGTCACCGCACTTCAATGTTACACTATGAGTCTTCGGTCAGTGATTGCAACAAAGCCAAGTGGTGTTTTTGTTATCATAGGAGGAAGTAATGGGTTAATTGGATCACTTGGTTAGACTTGGTGGGTGGGTGGATGTATGGCTGCAGAAGCTGATAGACCGATGGACAGATGATGAATAGAGGGGTCAATGCATGGATAAAAGGACAGGTGGATGAATTGAAGGATGAATGATACCTTGATACAGTACAGTATCAGAGATACAGTACATAGGTAATTTCCTTTTATCTTGATGACATGCTTTTTCTTTGGTTTCTATAACCGTTTTACATCATCCCACGTACAACACCTGTACTGCGTCAGTCAGGCTATTAAAATAATGAATCTAACATTTATTTAGCTAATCTATTTGGTCAGCAGGGTTGTGGTGGGTGTTAGCTGAGTGTGAGGTTTTGTTCTATTCTATATAGGCAGAATCATACATAGTTTGCACAATATTTTGACATTAATATATTAATGTAAACACAACATATTGTCACAATACCAGTTTCTCCATTAACTGACAACTTTTTTCTTGTTGAATCCTATTTATCCTAAAGATTGGATTATTTTAAATGTCTTTTGGATATATTTAATGTTGTGGAACTCTAGATGAGAGTGTAGGCAAGTGAAAGGCAGGCTACACCCCATCTTTCACGTGTCCACACTGAACCTGAATGGACGAGTCAATGTATTTAAGCTACTTTGGGCTGCACTGAATGCCTTGGATAACACGCAACGACCTTGGATGTTTATATACCAATCATTTGCTTTGGCAAATATGTTGAAGCAAGTGTAATTGCTTCCTGGATTATGCTAGCTAGTGACGCTTTTTCCCCCCACTCCTGGAAGTGCGACATCACTATACTGCACAGTAGCTGTAGTAAGGAGGTTAGGGTGGGTGGATTGGGATGCAAAACACAGGACACTGGAGACGAGAGTTTACGTCCTGCTTCACTCTTGCTGCTAGGTTAAGCTACCATAACAGATTGGACATTGGGAAGAGGCGGATAAGGGGATGAGTGGGACACATCGGGTATATTGCTGATACACGGCAATTGTAATTTCGGTTTTTAGTGAGAGACAAAACTTTGAAACTTTGAAAATTTGCACCATGTGCTTTAAGTTCCTAAATAAAACCATTAAAACTGCTTTAGTTAAGGAATTGATATTGTAAGGAATAAAATGTTATTCTTTCACAATGAGTGTTATGTTCAGTTTAGAAAGGAATACATTGATTTTCAATAAAGTTTTCTTATTATTTTGATTTAAAAAAACATGTTTTTCTCAATGCAAATTGTTGTATATTTATGTAATAATTTATTAATTATATCATCATTTTCAAATCTGTTTAGACTGTTGCATGGGCAGCACCCTGGAATCCAACCACGCTGACTTTGATTACCTAATTCCTCAGAGATCACTCTGGGACTCTTGCTGCCAGGGGCGTTGACATGATGTTGCCAGCCGTCATGAAACCTACAGCCTCAATCAATCAGTCAGCATGCTTACACTTCCCTGTATGTGCTTGAATGTGTTGGTGTGTGTGTGTGTGTTGTGTGAGCATGGAGATTACCCATTTGCTCTCCTGGGTCGGCATGCGAAAAGGAGAGGCAGGGAGACCCTAAATGCGCTGTCTTCCACTTTCATCAGCTACCGCACCCAGGAAGGTTGTGCCTGTCAGGATGAGCAGATGGTGTCTGTGCATGTTTGTGTGTACATAACCTGTACTATACTTGTGTATTTGTGTGTAAGTAAAACAGGGTGAGGGTGTCTGTATGTATGTGAGAGACAGAGAGACAGAGAAATGTGACGACAGAGGCAGAGATAGAAATGTATGAGATAGAGATGTACAGATGTGTGAGGGCGATACGTACAGGTGGGTTAAACAGGGAGAAGTGTGGGAAGGAGCTGGTGTGCTCTGCCGTCTCACTGCGCTGGATGATGGCTGCAGGATACCTAATCAGTCTACACCTGCCTTGGCGAAAGAGAGGGACAGTCAGACAAGATTAGTGGAGAAAGATCATGTCAGCCAGGTGCCTTGCTGGCTTCTCTGCAGACCCTGTTAGTCTGCGTCCTGCTTTACATACTGCACATACTCACAGACTGAAATAATACAAGTTTCTTATGGTTATGCATGAACAAGTCTGACTTTATTTGAGTAAATTTCTTCAGATAAAAATCTAAATGTCTGCTTTTGATATTGTTGCCTATGGGCAATTTCTTCATCTCCCAAAATCTGGACATTGGTCAGGCAAGCACTTTTTTTTGCTATATATATTCCAAATAACTTAGATTGCTTGAGGGCGCAACAAAAGAAGTGAACCAAAGTTTTAGCACTAATCATTTTCCAAACAAATGTATAACAAATTTAGCTTGTTGAATGACCTTGTAGAGATATATAAAAACAAAAAAACCACACAACAAAACACTGTCTGGCTACAGATTTTTTTTTACACTTTAGGATACATTTTTAGAGATGAGCTCAGACAAAACAGCACTAGAATGTGATTTTCTTCCACAAAACTTTTAGAACTTTGTAAATCTACTTTCCACCCAAATGTCGCTTGTGCAAATCTTGCCACTTGCTTCAGTGGGGAGATGTTTTTCTTCTCCCTCCTGCTCTTAACTGTGTACCAGCGGTTCTAGGGGCTGTCATATTGCATCAGCGCTCTGCTGATTACTTCCACCTTGTCTCCCTCGTCAGGAAATGATTCTGACACGCACTCACACCCTGCTTTCTCTGCATCAATATGCGTGCAATGGAAAAACTGCAGACAGTAAATAAATAATGAAAAACAAGGTACAGAGGAGGGGAGGGAGGCTCTACGTGTCGTTCTCTCTCTGTCTCATTCTCTGTCCTCTGTGTGTGCGAGTGACTCAGTGTGGGAAAGTGCTATGTGTGTTGTGTAAGGTATGTAAGTATGTGCATGACAAGTATGTGCAAATATACAGATGGAGATGGAAAAGAGAAACTGGGATTTATTACTCAAAAAGGATAACTTGTTGAATGAATGATAAAATGACAAACATTTGTAAGATGACATTAACCTTGAACTTAGAACATGTGTTCCATTGATCTTGTTTTGATTAAAGTGACAGGTTCATTTTATATTCCCTCAGTATTGCTTTAATTTTCTAATAATAACCTACATGTCCTTTCTTAGCACCTCCTCACAGAAAAGTGTGTAGATCTTTTCTCTGCTCATGGCTAAGAAGTATGCTAGTAGAGTGAGGGAGCATTCTCAGTCAAAATCCCTAAAGGGATTATCACAGAGACTCTGCGTTTCAGTGGAGGACACAGAGAGGGTAAACACATTTGATTGGCCCACTAACCCCTGGCACCCAGTGGCATGACTTACATCAAAGGGACCTGTATTCATTTTGGTGTTTATTTGAGTGACATCTGTGGTTTAGGAGGGTCACAGGGCTGGTAGTTCAATCCCTACCTCCTCCTGTCCACATGTCGAAGTGTCCTTGGGCAAGACACTGAACCCCACAATTGCTCCTGACGGCTGGTCAGTACCCTGCGTGGTAGATCGTTGCCACCGGTGTGTGAGTGTGCATGAATAAGCATGAAAAACCTTAATTTACCATTTATAGTCACCCTCTCCTAGTTATGTAGATAAAATCTCAATAGGGTCCAGTTTTAGATTAGTCCTGTGACACATTTATGATAATGACGTGATACATACAGACCTAATTAATGATCAGTTTGTCTGATTGTAGTTTCAGTTTTTTTTATCTCCAGAAATGCTGCACTATTTGGCTTGCTACACCAGTTGATGTTAGTGGCTCAATGATCAGCAAACAGCAAATTCTATGTGTGTGCATATTTATGTGTGAGAGAATACAGTTGGGTTCAAGCTGAGTTCACAGCTAAAAATTCTTATTTCAGCATACTGGTACAATTTTTTTTGTCAAATGACATTTCTCTAACAGGATTACATCACTTTTTACCGTTATGGGTCAACAAGAAGTTTGTTGGTATTTACTGGAAGAATGTAAGAATCCACATTGTTCCAGCTCTCTTTCAAAGCATCCCAGAGAGCAGTGTAGTATCCACTAACCCCTTGTTTTGTTACCTCAAGATAGTACTGTACCCTTCTATGGGTTTGACCTTTTACTTTGCAGACTCAAACCCTTCTCTGGTACCTAACAGATACCTAAACATATCCTATATAAGCTATGTTTGATGTACAGAGAAACAGAGTGGTCATCGGGCTGGGTCACTCTCCAAGCTACTGCAGAGCTTGTAATTGATGCTGAACTCCTTGATTTAATAAACTTTTATGATCAAGAACAGTGTCAAGCGGGTTTCCTCTCAACACATCATCGCAGCATTATTGTTCGGACACCACAGCAGCATTGACACTTTCAGTGGCATGAAAAAAAAAAAAAAAGAATTAATCAAGTAAATGAATAACATCTCATTTTACTCTGCATAGCGTGAAAGGTGACTAGCGTAGGTGCTTTTAGCTCATTATTTTGCTTCTCCTGCACAAATGTAGGGTTTAGTTAGTCCTGCCCTTTCCGTCATTCTGGTCTATGGTTGTTGAGTCTGCACTGCACGAAAGTGTAGCGAGGTTTAGCAATACTGTAATGAAAGTCAAGAATCTAACAAGCTAAAGACCCAGTTCTTTTTCTCAGGAGGTGGTGGAGATCAAAACAGAGCTAAAAACAGAATGGACTGACATTTGGCCAGAAACATGACTCTAAGGGGATAATAACGGTATGTATCTGATGGATGTTTGTTAAGTCATAACAATGTCTTAATAGACTGAAGGTATATCAAGACTGTGTTTTATTAAGTTTGTTATATGCCTCTATTGGTCTAAAATGGAATTTCTCCGAGCGTTCAGTGTCGAATAAAACAACAGTTAAAGGTTTAGTCTGTAAGTTTTAGTGGCATCTAGTTGTGAGGGTTGCAAAGAAGCTACGATGGCTGACATGCTCTGTCGGCTCTTGTGCTAAATAATGCGTATGGTCCTCCATTTTTCCAAATTTCAGTCTCTTCTTACTTCTAAAAAAGCAGACTACAACTACTACTTCTTCTTCTTCTTCTTTGTACGTATTCAACGTAGTGACAAAACGCACTCTGTAGTTTGGACTACTGTAGAAACATGGCGGCGCAACATGGCGACTCTATGTAAGGGGACCCACGGTGTATGTAGATGTATGTAGACTCATTCTAAGGTAATAAAAACATAACAGTTCATTATGTAAGTGTGAAAAAACACTGTGGTCACAATCAAATGACGTCCAATTCGATTTTGAAGAAGTGCAACTCACTACACAAGACAATGTGCCCTGTTCTGCAGTGAGTCCACTGGAATGAGAAAACACAGAAACAGAAGCACTGCTGCCATCCTTCAAGTCAACGTTCTCAACGAGACACATCGCACTGCTGGCGATGGTCTTATTATTAGTGTTTATACATCACTGAAAACATTGTTATTTATATTATATCGCATTTCTGTCAATAGATCCTCCTAAATATTACCCATCAGATCTTTAAATTACCGCCTCTATTTTTTTTTTACAGGGAAAGGTTTGTGTACATAAGTTAGGTTTACTTATTCTCCTTAAAGCATAGTTCTGGCTTATTCAAATCTGGATCTTGTTTTTGTAGTTTTGGCTATTAGTCTAAAAAAAAGTCTATAAATCTAAAATTCAGCAATCAGTAAATGCTCAGATCTGGAAATGTGTGTGTGTAAGAGAGGACATAGGATAAACATTAAAGTTATTAATCAAACTGTCTGTTGTCAACTTCCATCACAGTTTAAAAACTGTCTTCCAGTTATTTTTTCCTACTACACTAACCCTGGTTGGATCCTTTTAGTTCCTTTAATTTAACCCTGGAATTTTTGTTCTCCTCTCCTTTAAGACATCTGGTTCTTTTCATAGTGATAATGAGTCAAAGTTGTAGACCTTACATACCTTGCAAATATTTTTTAGAGTGACATCTTATCTGATGTATTTTTTTGTTATGACAGAAATTACAGTTTCAACAGTTACATGTGATGGTGCTGTAATCTCCAAAGGAACACTGGAAATGGAAAACAATGCCTCAGCTTTGTATGATTTAACACCTAAAACACATACACAATTCAAAAAAGGTCCTCTTATATAACTAATATTAAAATTTTAAAGAAATTGTTTTACATTTTGGAAAATTCTCAAGAGTTAGAGATTGATACCACTTTCATGTGCTTTAGGTAAGTTAGGTGCTGCAGTTAGGAAGCCTTTATTAATAATTTAATTAGCCTAGCATAGCATAAAGACACAGCCAGGCCAGCTAACCTGGCCAAAGTTTTTTTTTTTAAATACGCCTACGGACACCTTGTATCTCTTTTGTTTAATCCTTAAGAGATTAAATGAATAAGATACAACTTGGTAATTAGTCATCTTTAGGGGTTGGGAGAATTATTTTTTAACTATGGAATGAGCCAGACAAGCTGTTTGCCCATCCTTGCTAAACTATGCTAAGCTAATTGCTGCCATTGTTCTAGCTGCATACTTAACGCAGAGGTATAAAGTGGTGATCAATCTTCTCATTTACTCTCGGAAAGAAGGCAAATAAGCACATGAATGATGAACTAGTCTTCTAAGAGTTTTTATAAATGTGTTTTGAGAGAATTGGTTTAATCGAGAAGGGCCAAAGAACAGGGTCATCTACACATGATGTTTGTAATCCCCTTCAGTCTAAAATGTTGGATTGAACCTTTACACCCACGAGGACTGAGGACATGTCAAATATTCCCACCACAACCCTCTAACTTGCTAATGTGGTCCTGCTATGTCCTCAGCCTCTGTCTCTGCTTGTCTGCAGCAGGAAACTGAACCCCTGGGCCTGAGGACTTTAAATCCCAGTTCCAGAGCACAGAGTGGGAGGTGGCGGGGGGATTAGAGAGAGCTGTCTCTGATGTTATTAATCTCACCGGCCAGGGAGTGAGCGAGCCAGCGCACCCTGATGCACGTTATCAACCTCTGATGACCAGCGAGGGGGACTGAACGCCTCCGACGCCACATTGCTGCCAACACCGCCGCTACAGAGCACTTCAAGTCGTTTTCCTGGCTGGCCCTAACCAGTCAGCAGCTCAATTTGGGTGATGGCAAGCATGCTCAGTCAGGGGAGAAGTCGGTCCCGGATGATTTCCTCCTTCTCTGGTCGTTCTCCTCAGCATTGACGCCCAAATGTGCCTCTGTCCCTCTTTCCCTCCTACTGCCCCCCTCTCTTCCCAATACTACTCCCACCTTCAGAAACCCACAGACCCTGCAATCGCTCAGCTGCTCAAGCTATCTCAGGAGCCTGTCTTGCCCCCCCCACCCCCATCCTCCCTTCTCTTGCTTCCCCTTGTCCCCCCTCCCGTGCTCCCTCCCAAGTGCATTCCAGCATGACAAACCACATGGGATTTCACTAGTCCTTTAAAGTCTGCTGCCTCTGGGAACCACTCTTCTCCATGCAACATTTTAGTATTCAAGGGAATACGTGACTGGGGAGGCAACCAATGCTGTTATATTCCTCCTGTCGCCTTCTGGTTGTTATTTCTGTTGATGCTTTACGGAAGGACAAAAAATTATTTTTTTTATCAGGTGATCATAATTGATCACTGATCTTTTTTTTTTAATTGGTGGATTTCTTTACCTGTCTCTGGTGATTCCTTTGCATCAAACATTTACTGTCAAGATGTCTTTTACTGAAGCCATTTTTTTATTTTAACACATAAAAGCATCACAACAACAATATACAAATTCTTAGTAATCTTTAAAACCAAAACACATTTACACATGCAACAATAGGGTTTAAGACAATGAGTAACTTATTGAATCATTATGTTTTTGGAATGTGTTAACGTCACTTTGCAGGAGAAAGGACTGTCGTTTACTCTGCAGGAGAAAAGTCCAGAGTGTCACTTTGCTCCAGAACAACATCTGATATGTATAGTGTACTGTAATTCATTTTAAATTTTAATGTTTTCAACATAACACACAATTCCTTTACTGGTATTTCTCTCCCTTTTAGACAGTTATGATCATTAGTGATCCAAACTGAAATAAAGGTTTGATGAACTATGTAGGATTTGATAAAAACATGTACTTAAATCATCTTTGAGAATATGACTTCCAGTCAGGAGGTCAAAACACTGTGGTCACAATCAAATGACGTCCAATTCGATTTTGAAGAAGTGCAACTCACTACACAAGACAATGTGCCCTGTTCTGCAGTGAGTCCACTGGAATGAGAAAACACAGAAACAGAAGCACTGCTGCCATCCTTCAAGTCAACGTTCTCAACGAGACACATCACACTGCTGGCGATGGTCTTATTATTAGTGTGGCATTTAAAAATTTGGTTTTCAAATGAAATAATAGACAAAACTAGAAGATGATTAATTTTGAGAAAACAATTCAAGAGTCAACAGAAATGAAAGGTTGAAGAATAATCAACAGAATAGATTATTGCTCCAGAGTAAAGTGTGTTGTGTTTGTTATATCATCAATCCTTGTGGCCTCTTCTGTTTGACGGATTCAGAATGATTGTATGATTGTCTGTTTGAGTCCTTTACATAGGATTGGCTGTAAACCTACAGCCACAACACTGAAAACACGTTCATAGACACCAAAAATATACATTATGATACTGTCAAAAGGTACAATAATTACACAGAAAAGGAAATTACAGAGTTAAAACAACACCATTATGTTTTCATTTATCTTTTTGTCTGTCCACTTTTCTTCTCTCGTCTTCCACAAATGTATTGGGCACGCTGGGTTCTGTGAACCCATCAAGTGCTCCTGGCAGAGAGTCAAGAGTTCCACCTGCCCTCCTGCTGTTGGATGGGGCGGCCATGGTTCGCCTCTCTAAAAGAACCACCGGAAAGCTTCGCCGTTGTTGATCGGCGTCCTCTGTGGAAGACAAAGGGAAAGGACACATTTTAATTTGTAGGTTTCGAGGTCATGCCATCCATTGCCATATCATGAATAATCTGTATGTATCATCTTCAAGCAAACATATTTCTAGAAATTACAGACATATTTGTGTGCCAATAATCAATAATACTGAATAAGTTCTGAACAGCAGTTTGAAATAACATGGGCATTAAGTAAAGTAAAAACCCAGAAGGGCACTTAAAACAGCTATAAAGCACAACCACCAAACCAAGTATTTCATCAAAGAGCCAGCCAAGGTGATTACATCCACGTCCCACCCACACCCAAATAATCATTACGCTGGATGAAATATTCAATACAAATTCCCAAGAAGCAACAATGAGGCATTTAATTACTGTGAGCTGTAGCCGCAGTGAGGGGGAACAGTGCATCATTTCAATTTGAGCCTGCGCCAGCAGCCGCCCCTCCTCCTTTTCCCCAAAACCTCTATGCCAGAGTGACAGCCTCTCCTTTCCGAAACTCATTTGGAAGTCAAAGACATAAAATACTGAAATCTCCCACCAATCCCCATGACCAATTAGCACATTTTTTGATATTTTTTTTTTGTTGCTGTTGACGGGGGAAATAGTGCATAATCACAACTAAAATCACTTTAGTCTGAGTGGAGGGCAATTTGACATTTTAATACCAAGTGTCATCTGTGGCTCCTTAAAGGCATGCTGATGAGTGCACCAGACAGGCTCCTACACTCAGGCTTCTACAGTTTATGGACCTCATGTAAACGTTATTTATACTGTGCAGTAGTGCTGGGCGATAATTTAATATTAATGTATCTCGAATTTTGGTGGATTCATATAAGATATAATCATGTTACTGTTCTAAATTCTGCTGTCCGAATGAATGAACAATAGAGCATGAGTCTATTAATCAGATAGTGGATTGGCACATTGAATTTTTATGATTTATTAACCTCTTAAGTTTTTACAAGCAAACACGCCACACACTTACAAGTCCCAGCCTCACAAATGCAAAGATTTCCTGCTTTTAGTGGTCTTTGTTTTGACACAACAAGCATGTTGAGGACATCACCTTGGGCTCTGCAAACTTGTGATTGACATTTTATAGAGCAAACAAGTCCAGAGTCCAAAATGAAAATAACCCTAAACAACTTAAACACAATCTATTTAAATGAGCAGCAGTGGGATTATTTTACATCATTTTAAACTTATTTGCCATATCGTATGGTACATGTTGTACAATGTATGTCGAGCAACCATTCTAGCTGTGACATTTGTGACTTTTATGTAGCCAAATATAGCAAATTTACCATTTTACACTCACTGACCTTACAGTGGGATTTTTTATTTTTTTTTGCATTTCTGTTGGAACTTTATGAAAATGTAGACAGTTGTATGACAAACAGCACTTCACCAGTTTGAGATGTCCCATCTAAACAGACCATCATGGATCTCAAAGATATATTTATATCTTTACAAAGTCAATGTATGGTCATTACATTCCTTCCTATGTGTGAGGTAACCATTTACCATTTTTTCACACCAGATTAAGTAATTACTATTACCTTCCAAGTGAATAATGGAGGGACTGAGAACAGCAGGACACCATCATCACCAATTTAAAGTCATGGATGAAATGACACACCATTATGTTTTAAAGGGTCAAGACGCTCTCACAGATGTTTTCTCTTTTGCTAAATTGCAATGGGCTGACGCATGCCCCCTTGTTATGTCATCGTAGCTCCATTAATTGTGTTTTTATCATTTTTGGAAGCAATTAGGCTTCAATAAATATATTATTAAAGCCATTATCAATCATTTGTGATTCTTAAGATATTTGATAGTAGAGAAAAACAGAAAGGATGGGTGAGTGGCATGAAACAAAGGTGCAAAGTCCGATTTGACCATAGTTACATTGTGAGATTTCTTATCACCTGAACCACCAAGCAAACATTGAGTAAATGTTTTTGTTGATATGTGTGTTTGTTGTGGTCCAATGCAAAGTTTTCATATGGTTTAATATGTACTGTACAATAAAGCAATTAAGTCTTTACATATATTGTTTCCCTTTAGGTCTCCAGAGTAAAAAAAACACATGGATGAGCTATACATGGATGATGTAGGGAAGGCCTTCTTTAGCAAACTGACCAAATGGGAGAGATTGTACAGGGAAAGCATTGTGGTAAGTTCAATGAAATTACACTGAGTTGCAAGTTTATTAGGGATAACTAGCTAAAATACATATGCAGTCTAAAACAACAGTCCTGCATTAAATGCTCCCTGTATGAAGATTGCAGTGTTCAGTGTTTGTTGAAGAGAGACACTGATTCAACTGTACGATCATTTGGGAGGATGTAGTTTGTGGTGCTGTTGAACCGTATTACGTTATACGGAGAGGCATTTCTGTTATTCAGTCTACCTTCACTGATATAAATGGGGTGGACCTATCAATATAACACAATACACCATTCAGCTGCACCATAGTCTCCAAAATGTCCATGCAGCCTCTCTGAAACAGATTCAACCAAAATGGAACATTATAACCTTCATGAATTTATTGCAGGACTGTTGTATTAGACTGCATTAGTTTTTAGCTAGGTGTACCTAATAAACTGACAATTAAGTGTATGTTTCTCCGATCAAATAAATTGGTCAGGGCTTACATGGTGATGCTACAAGACATTTGTGGCAACAAAAATTGAACTAAACACACGAGGCCTGTAAGACAATCTGCAGTTTTGCCCATTCCAAGTTTCTATATAAAAGCCAAGCTAGGGAATCTCAGCAAACACATTCCTTAAACGTTGATCTTCAAGAACTTCCTATAAAACACATCAACATGTCTGTCAGAGCACTGTGACAAGTCTTCCTAATAAGGCACAGAGAAGAGAATGTACTTCAAATGTTGTGGATGCCACGTGCACATCCACATTGGATACTGCACACCCACAGCAGTACTTTCAGCCTTAAGCTCTGCTCTCTCGGTCTTAAATGTGATGTTGTAAGAGCTGAGGCTGAAGAGGAGAGAAAGGGGAGGCGAGAATGTTTATCTTGATCCATATTCTCACATTGATCAGTCCCTGGTGGAAGTGCTGCTCGCCAGAGACAATAATGACCCTGATCTGGGCACTCGGCATGTCTCTGTTTTGTTAAGTTCCCGCGTTATCGATCCAGTGGGGCTCTCGAGTGCTGCTTGGATTCACTCCTGGGCCTCCTCGCCTCGGCACACTGCAGTGACGAGGCACAAAGAAGGCTCAATTAGTACAGCTCCATGTTGTCTGCTCCCCCACCTGCATGCGCCTTCAAATTCACTCCATCAACCGCTAGGGAGAGAGTGAGGGAGAAAAGACACAAGAATACAGAAACAACAGGGAGAAAGGGCGAGACAGAAAGGGATAAAGGGAGAAGGAAAAACAGAAGAGAGCAAGGTGGGGGGAAGGTAAGGGCTGATAGTGTTACACCAGGGACACGGGAGCAACACCAAGGTTTCACCTCAACTCAAGATGCTGTGGCAGCAGCTCAGCCTCACGTCAACGCTGCTGCCTCTGCAGCAGAGCATACATAACAACCTGGCTACAACGACACACAGGGGGAAAGACAATTTCCCGCTCTGGCAATGAATGCACACGACAGAGTATTGAACTGACTGAAGGAGGAGGAAAAGATTTCTCCAGACCTCAAATTAACCCCACCACACCACCACAGTAGGCAATGTATTCTAAGTGTCTGCCGGTGGCTTTCGGTGATAACGACACAGTAAAACTGACATGTGGTGGAATAATTCTCTGCGGATTTTGGCGTGGCAGTGTGAGGTCTCTGGGCAGCCATGACACCCTGTGATCCTAACTGAAACTGGCAGGTGCAGTTAATGCTGAAGCCACGTCGTCGGCCGTTTGAGACGAAGTGGTAGAAAGACGGCGCTGGCTAGAGCGGGATGTTGAATCATAATCAAACCGACTGGACTGAAGCAGCTTCTGTAAAGGCGGCTTTACTAATTTCTGCAGGGGCACCTGCATGCACACACAACATACACCTCCAACCACAATCTTAAATGTCCGGGTTAAGGCCAATCCAATCCTTCTATCCTTCAATATCTTTCCCACAAAAATAATAAAAACACATGAACCCCGAGCCCACCCCTGCCCCCTCTCCCCTGCAGCCTTGGCGTCACACTGAGCTGGGGCCAGAGATAAACCACTCAAGACGATGAGGATGATAATGGCAGACGCCGCAGCGCCTCAAAATTCAATCAGCACCGGGACGTCAATGTGGATGAGTGTAAAAATGAAATATGCTCGCCGGCGTGTGTTAAAAGACGCCACACAGAGCTTGCAGAAACAACAGGCGATGAACAGGACGAGGAGGGGAAAAAGGAAGAGAGGAATAGAGAAAAAAAACAAGTTGAGAGAAAAAAATGAAAATAATGTGTCTCTACTACTCTGCTTCCCAGCAAAATCCCACTGGCATTCTGAGCAGCCCTACTTTAACCACAGACTGTGAATAAATTACCCTTTTGAACTCGGGGTGATTGCAAATGTGCCCCGGTTTCTCTTGAGACATGTCTGGCACTAACCCTCAGCTCTATGCTCCCGGCCAGCCTTGTCACAGAGCCCCCCCCCCACACTCCCACCAACACACACACTCAAGGCACACACACAGGCATGCACAACATCATAAAACTTTGAATTCACCATAATTACGGGTGGGATTTTTTTCAGCCAACTACAAACTCGCCTTCTCCCCATCCTCTCTTTTTCTGTCTAGGAATTCTCAAGAATCCCCTCATACTCTGAGATAAAAAAAAATGTGTTAGAGATTAGAAAAAAGTGTAGTGGGAGAAAAATCAGAGTAGAGATGGAACACATAGAAGCAGGGCAGAGACAGATATAGGGGGGAGACTGAAAAGGAGAAGGAAGGGAGGGATCTTAGGGAGAGACAGTGGCGCTGGGCAGGTTGAAGAACAGTCTGTGGGCGTGTGCTGATGTGTTTCAGAATGCTCATTATAACACATGGCCCATACATTACCCTGACAATACCTATAATTTATTAACTTACAGACCGGGACCAAGGCTACTTTTCATAACTGCAATCCTTTGGATGCAGCCCTGACAGGCTGAAAACAAAATATATATAAATTCACCCTCTCTCTCTTGACACACGGCTGACACTGCTTTAGCTGTCTGGACGCTGGCTTAAAAAAACCAACATAATTACAAAACACTTTTCACACAGCATCACGACTGCAAGTGAAGTTTGTGTGCAAACCCAGGTCAGCCAAATCGTTTTCTTTCTTGACACGAACACCTTGCACCTCGCGCACCCCAAATAAATCTGAGACCTCAGAACTACAGTGAGAAAAGTTAAAGGGTAAGTTAGGTATTTTGCAACCTGGACTCTATTTTGATTATTTTCTTAGGCAAACTGGTGGGGTGGCAGACATGATTAGGAATAGACAGGAAAGAGGAGCAGTGAATGAGCATGAGGACTTTGGGAGCCAGCCAAACATTCAGGGCCGATCTCCGGGTCTAAAGAAGGGGAGGTAAAAAGTTTCAGTGGTGCAGCCAGCCTTAACTGATGCGTTATATATTGCCTGTCACTTTATTCCGCAGGAATATTGGGGCGTTGCCAAGCTCAAACCTGGAAGGTATAGCAATCCATCACCTGCACTGTTACCGGCGTTGGTGGGTGGGGGTTGAAATCTCATCTTGAAGCTTGTAGCTAATATTCCAGCCAGCCAGTGCCGTTTATAAAAGGTACCTCTCCAAGGCCACCATCATGGACAGACCACTCATCTAGTCATCCACACGCCAATGCCCCCAGTCCTGCATCACAACAGTGTTACGCAAACAGATTGTGCCCTGCACAACAGCTTAAGCCTTCAATAATACCAGCCCATATATATACATATATATATATATATATATATATATACACATATACACATATATACATATATACATATATACACATATATACATATATACACATATATACATATATACACACATATATATATATATGTATGGTGGCCCGTTGGTATCAGGCCTAATACAAAAGCCACAACACGACCACAAAAGCCACAAAACAAATTCAAAAACCACAACGGAAATACAAACACCACAACACGATTACAAAAGCCACAACACAAATACAAAAGGCCACAACGGAAGTTGACAACGAAAGAGACGCTTAGTAACAGTGGATTACTCTTTGTGGAACACAGCTACACAGTAGTACAGTGGCAGTGTATCCGTCCCACATTCAGGAGGTCTGCGTTTGAATTGTAGAAAGAACATTCTTTTTCACGTGACTTTTTCCCACATAATAGTGTCTGCCAAATTAGTAAATGTAGGCCTACGTGGAAGAAGAACTTCTTACCCGTTTGATAAATAAGTAATACTTTGTTCTGGTTAAATAATATACAGTGGGATATTTGTGTGAATTAACAGCTGTCTGTGCAGATTAGCATCAAAAATAGACTCAAAATGTGCTAAACAAAAAGCAAGGAGTCTCAGGTTACCACAGAGATGACTTTATACTTGCAGCACCCCCTATTCAAAGTTTTCACGTGACGTCACATTCCATGAAAAACGCTCCCTTGGAGGGCAAAAAAGACGTTATTTTCCACTGTTACTATGAGTTTTTTACTTTTGCATTGCCAAAATGCTGGATGGTAGTTGTACTTTCTGATGCACAAATCGAGGAAGAGACAAGCTTGAGCTGTGTTAGGTGAGGGATTCCCCACAAGATAAACGTAAACAGTCGAGCGGCGGCAGGGACCTGGCGCTTTTTAACAACAGAAAAATGGCAGCGGGTGCTGTAACATGGATCGGAAGTGCCCAACACTTCATATCTTTCTTTTTCTTAAGTTGAGAGGTGATCCAAATAAATGTAACTGCTTTTGCGACGTCTCTAAGGGGGAGTCGCGGCGTGAGCTGTTGTGTTGGTCTGTTGTTTTTGCCCTCCAGGTAGCCTACCGCGAATGTCACGTGACTGAAAACTATGAATGGACAGGGAGGAACACTTCTAACTATTGTTACAATATGACAACATAAAATACACCAGGTTAGTGGTGAATGCAAAAGATGCTCTTTATGTTATACAGCCTAATAATTTGACATCAGCGGCTGTTTGCTCTGTTTTGTCACGATTAAATGAGCCACATTGGTGTGATGCGCGAATTGGCTCTGACAATATCTGAATAATCATGTACGCACAAATCATCCACCCACACTCAACCCAACTAATTATTTTCTCAGATTTATCCCACCTCTACCGGTCCTTTTAACTTTCCAGGTTATTTCTTTATTGTGTTGATGTATGAGTGTTTTTGTTTAATGGTTTACTTTCATGATTAGAAAGGGGTCTGTCAGTCATTTTAAACGTTTCCATCGGCGCTGTAATGTCACAGCAAAAGGCTATCCTGGGACATGAAGCTAATCTGCACAGACAGCTGTTTAATTCACACAAATATCCCGCTGTATATTATTTGACCAGAACAAAGTATTACTTTACAAATGGGTAAGAAGTTCTTCTTCCACGTAGGCCTACATTTACAAATTTGGCAGACACTATTATGCGGAAAAAGTCACGTGAAAAAGAATGTTCTTTCTACCATTTGAACCCAGACCTCCTGAACGTGGGACGGATACACTGCCACTGTACTACTGTGTAGTTGTGTTCTGCAAAGAGTAATCCACTGTTACTAAGTGTCTCTTTCATTGTCAACTTCCATTGTGGTTCACTTCCGTTGTGGCCTTTTGTATTTGTGTTGTGACTTTTTGTAATTGTGTTGTGGCGTTTGTAATCGTGTTGTGGCGTTTGTATTCATGTTGTGGGATTTGTATTAGGCCTGAAACCTACGGGCCACCGTATATATGTGTGTGTATGTGTGTATATATATCATCATCATCATTAACATTAATTCTGGTGAAGTAAAAAAGAATGCTGACCATAATAAGGTCTAGTTGTTAACGCCCAAAACACAGTTTTTGCAGATGAAAATCCTGGCACCCTGACTCGTACAATGTGTTGGAAAGTAACTGAATATTTTCTCAAGTACTATGCTGAAGTACAAATTTTAGATAAGTGTCCAGTTCTATTTTATGCTACTTTATAATTCACTACTAATACTTCACTACAATTCAGAGGAAACAAGCCTGAGCTGTGTTAGGTGAGGGATTCCCCACAAGATAAACGTAAACATTACCGCAGTCGAGCGGCGGCAGGGACCTGGCGCTTTTTAACAACAGAAAAATGGCAGCGGGTGATGTAACATGGATCTATCCTGCGACATGAAGCTAATCTGCACAGACAGCTGTTTAATGATATGCTTTGCACTATGTCACCACTACGGCAGTATCAAAACATTGTTTTGTTGGTATTCTTGATGAGATTTAAGTTTGCCATTTGGAAAACCATTTTACAATTTTGATTACTCATTCTGGACTTGTATTAATTTAGCATCCAATGAAAAGAATATGAAGCTGCTGAAGCATAGTGTTTCTGGGGCCGGGCCTCACTGATTACTGTACAAAAACACAACTTTCTTCACAGATTCTGGTGAAACTGGATTTTATTGAAGGAGAAATATTAGAAATATGGAGAAAATATTTTTCTAGTTTTCTCTCTGATGTCCTTGCTTTGCCTCAACTCTGTGATCCACAGAGTTTCCTGATGGACAGATAGCTTTACTTGTTGCTGAAGTTAGTTAACAAGCTAACTAGCTGCTGTTATTCAGTTCAGTTAGCTATGCAACCACTGGTCAAATTCGCTTACTCTGCCCGTACTGGGAGATCGGAGCACCGGTGGAGTATTAGTGTTTACCATAGACTGTAACGTTATAAAGGTGTTTAAGTAGTTACACGGGGTGCGGTGCCTGATTGGGAACCGTAGGGGGGCGAGCGGGCAACGAAACCTCACTCAGCAGCCTCCCAGTGAACACAGCATGAACAGGACCAAACACAGCCTCAACGACCAACAGGGAATCCAGGAACTTACTGAGATGATTTAGACAGAGCTTCTGTGATAGCTTTACTGTTTTGCTAAACTGCTAACTGTAGCCATTCTGTCTATATCTGTGGCTGGTTACTTCGGTCAGTTAGCCATGCTGCTAGCGGTCCTATAAGCTTACTCAACCCCGGGTTGCCAAGAGCCAAACCCGGCAAGAAAACCACATTCGTACTGTATCCCCAGTGGTCAAACTTGCCTCTGTCGGTCTCGGAGGCTGTGCTCGGTCCCGGTCCAGCTGCCGTGTTCACTCACTGGGAGCTGGAACCAGTCCGCACATGCATGAGTCTGCATGATGGGGGCGTAAACACACATTTGCCGCTACTGGCGAATGTAAACGCCAATCAATACCTGCAACACGTCTCTCCCTTGCTTTGGGTTTTTACCATAGACTGTATATAAAAAACATATATGGAGGCAAATAGCACAGCGTATTCTGTTTCATGGAAAGTTTCTGCTTAAAGTAATCCCTTTGAGTAATCCACGATTTTACAAAATATAGCTACCTGTAATCTGATTACGTCTATTTTTTCTGAACTGTAACGGAATACAGTTACATTTTTTTGTATCCTGATTACATAATGCCGTTACATGTAATCCGTTACTCCCCAACCCTGGCAGTGGGATATGTATGCTATTTGGGGTGAGAGAGAGTGAGTGAGTGAGAAAGAGAGAGAGAGGGAGAGCGTACGAGTCAGTAAATGCAACTTTCAGCGTGTGTATGGATAACAGATAGTGCGCAACCTTAAAGTATGATTCAATTTTGAGTAAAATTATATCCTGCACTGTAATTGCATAATACATTAGATAATTGCCCTCCAAAAACATCCCCTCTCACTTGGCTTCCCCAAAAATTTACCCCATCCCACACCACTGCCGACCAGCATGTCAACATAGACTGGAGCTAGAGTTTCAGAGTGGTGAGTTTTTTATCTGTAACAAATGTATCTTTCATCCATAAAGTTTTAACTGAGCTCTGTCTCTACATCACAGTAACAACTTAATTGTTATATTGACCACCGGGAGGGTAGCTAGTGTTTGGAAGGGAGAGGAGAGGTGTGTGCTGCAGCTTAGTGTCTTTACACCGGTGTTTTTGAGGGCGTGTTGGACTAGCCGCTTGGCGAGCATTAAATGAGCTTAAATATCCCTGTGAAGTCACAGGGATAAGAGGGAAACAGCTGGACTACAAACAAGCTGTTTTAAAGCATTTCAGAGCAGAGTTTTCTTTGGGAGATGGGAACTCCCTTTGGGGTGGACTTTTTCTCTTTGCAAACCTATTACATGCACAAAACACATATAAACTCAATAAAGGAGAGGAAAAAGCCAAAAAGCATAATATCACCTTTTTTAACTTTAGTCCTTTTTAAACTTTATTTTACTTTTGACACTTGAAGTACATTTTGCCGATGACACTTACATGTGTTTACTTAGGTAAAGCATCTGAATATTTCCACCACTCACAATGTTAATGATGATTAATCGCACCCATAAATAAACAGATAAACCAAAAAATAAACATTAAACATTAAATTTCAGCTTTACTGCTTTTCCTTTGATGTATATTGGACCTAAAATAAGATTTAGTGGAACAACACTGGCTTACAGTATAAAAAAACCAAAACCTTTTTCTTAACTGATCTTGTTCATGTCATGCTTACAGGCAACAGTGGGTTTTTTTTTTATCAACACTATCCTGTAGCCCATTAAAGGTTTCATTTTTCACAGCTCCCTCACTAGACTATAACTTTCAGAGTACAACATGAATATGATAATAACATTATGAACCATAGAAATATCAATTCTAAAGCTAAAAAAAGACACTTAGAAGTGTAAATCAAATTACTCTCGGATTGTTGCAGCTATCTTTCACTGTATTGCTAGTGTGACTGTAGTTCTCTTTAGTATTTGGAAAATCGACAGCCTTAAATGAAATAACTCTGACGGCCTTCTGAAACGAATGTGCTCAAACTATTTTGCCAAATATTCATGTTATTTTTATAGCTTAGAACCACTTCAGTTCACGGGTGCCATAAAAGCTCAGAGTTGTGAATTTCAGGTTAACAGTCAAGTGAGAATATTAACCAATGCATGATGATTTTAAATAAAAAATCAATTTGATTGCTTTATCAGTCAGTTTAAATGATTACATCAGCATTTAGCTCCCTTAAGATCCAATGTGAGATCAAAATCTCTGCGCCTGTTGTCAACCTTTGCAGACATTTACCGTCAGTTTTTCAGCTCGTATTCAACACAGATCATCAGCACATTTAATTTATTATGGAAGACTTTTAAGTCTGAAATATTAACAAATTTAGTGGAATATCAAAAGCTATTTCTTTCTATTTTTCTTCTTAATAGCATATGTATTCAGATAAATGCCTCCTTTAAATGCTCACAACACTAAAGCACACCAACAAAGAATCACACCAGTACACCAGTGTTGTGATAGCATTCCAAAACTGAAATACAGCCACAATCTTTTAATTCAAAGTCCAGCTTTGCACCAGGCATCCATTCGAGCAAATCAAGCTAAGTGTATTGCGGATGTTTGTGAGTAATGAGGAATTTGGAAGTTTTTTGCTGACTAGGCGTGTATGAAGTGGGGGTAGAGGGGGGATGTATGATGGTGTGCTTAAGAGCTGTGTCTAGGCAGGGCGGGGTGGTCACAAGGGGGAGATTAGGCTGAGGGGCAGCGAAGGAAAACCAAATCCATCTCCATCTCAGAAACATCCTAAAGCAGATTACTTACTTCAGTGGGAGAGGACGAGAGGGAGGAAAGAGAGAGAGAGCGTGAGGAACAGAGGAGCATGAGATGGATGAGGGAGCAGAGGAAGAGAGAGAGAGCAATTAGCATAGATGCAATTCTGGCACAGTCCTCTGACTTGATATTTGACCTTCTGCAAGAGTCTTGCCAAATATCGCCTGAGAAGCGCAGACGGACCATATGGCAAAGTGCTGCTGGAGGCTGAGTGCAGTGTGACTCCGAGCCTCCGTATGCTAATGGGAGAATGTAATTACAGTGCAGTATTCCTGTAGGACGTATATTTTACTAGCCCTCCATAGGAGTGGGTTTGCAGCGAGACACGCCAATACTCTGGCTTCAGAAAATACACTTTTTATCAAACAGGAATCCACTGAGTGGACAGTGAAATGGAACAGGCCCAGTATAACTGGGGGCAGCATTGCAATATGTCACATTATGAGGAAGTCAGTGTATGTTGATGGAAACGGAAACTTCTACACTCAAATGTCTGAAATGGGTAGATCCACACTAAATCACATATGGCGGAAAGCTGCGGAACTGCAGTCTGCTGCTCTCCTCTGGACACACCCCAATCAGTGATGTCACAGCAGATGTTTTCCATCAGCTGCCGAGGGCAAAACACCTGCTTATCCTCACGGATTTTGGTGTGGCCTAAAGTGCAAGATGCTTGGAAGTTTTTAAGTCAATGAGAGTAGTGAAATACCAGTTTTCTGTTTTATGCGAAATCAATATGAATTTACAATTTAAATCTTGGGATATTAACCAGCTATCTGCTGAACCTGCTAACCAGAACTGTAAACTGGTATTCTAAAATACACTTTGCATTAAAGACAGAGAGAAGGCAAAGTTCTTTTAGGCAAGTCATGCCACTCGGCCTCCATCTTGACAACGCCTCCGGGCAGCTATTTCGTACGAACAAGACCAGGCTCCTATCTAAATGAATGGGGAGAGAGCCAGATCTACACTTTCACAGGACATAAAAACTACATGAATAGAATCAGCATTAAAATCTGATAAAAATCGCTGAAAAAGTTTGACAACTTTGCCCCAAAATAAGGTTTAAAAAGCGTTTTTCCCAACCGGTTATACTTCTACTACGCATGCATCACCACGTCCACGCATGCGCAGTAGAAGTAAAACAGACCCTTACGTCAGTGGAACCACACGATTGGCTGAAATATGTTTCCCACTTGGCTGTTAAAAGCAGACGATTGGCTTTCTAGCGGGAGGGGCGAGATAACCGCCATCTTTACTGTTACGGGCTTTCCCCATAGAGTTGTATTGAGAATGTGATTGAGTGGCGTGTCTCCTCTAAAATGTCTCAGGAGAAGGGCTTGACTTGTATAGAAAATCTTTGTGATTTTGCTAAATCTATCTTGCCTTTAATGTTTAATGAAATTTCAGATACAGACAGGAAACATGGAAATACAGAAAACAACAAGGCCCACGGGTAAAATCAAACAGGGGATGTTGCAGGTATAGAGTCAATGCATCTTCACCCCTTTGCCAGAAGATGCCTGTTAAGTTAAATTTTAAGTTAAAAGTCTGCCAAGCAGGTGTTTAGCATTGACTTAATAACATCAGATCTCTTTGACAATGAAGATGTATCAGTATCTATAGGTTGTAGAAGCATATAGGACCATTTACGAGAGGACATAATTGGATTTAATGGTAGATCACAGCAAACAAATATTTAGGTGACGCCTTACTTTAAGTTCTCTATTTAGCATTTATAAGCATTTAATAAATTGTTTATAACACATAATAATGTAGTTGTACGCAGTATTTATTAATGTACAGTATTTGCCAACAATTCTAGCTTCTCCTATGAAGACATTATGTATTATTAAAACTGTGTATTATTATATTTTCTTAAATTATTTGTTTTTACACCAGGCTCAGCTTATGGGTGCAAACAGGAGGAGCTGTAGTGGTTGATTAATACATTAATAAACACTTATATCTGCCTACAACTACATTAATGTGTTAAAAATCATTAATTACATGTTTATATACTGCTTATAAATGCTAAATGCGGGACTTAAAATAAAGTGTTGCCAGTTTTGTGCTCTTCCTTTGATTTATGCTGGAATAAAAAATTTTTTTTTTTAAAGATTTTGTGGAATGTTTGGTGTAACAACACTGGCTTACAGTATGCCCGTGTGACAAAACCAAACCTATTTCTTACCTGAGCTGCTAAGTTCAATCAATATAACAAAGACATGTCTTTATTCAATTAGAAACTGCTCAATGCCAATGCAAAATGCCTTTGCAAATTGTTTACTGAAAACATATCTCATGGGTTTTCGCTTCAATTACCACACCTGTCAATCCTGTCACTAAAACACAACTGAATCTCAATATTTAACCAAAACCATCTTTCCCTAGCCTTAACCAAGTAGCCTACATATCAAAATTGTAGATTTGTACGCTCAACCATCGATCCTGACCTCTTCCCTACAGCTCCTACAACTTGTGTAACAAGCATGTCACACTTTTGGATTGGAAAAAAAAACATGGCAACTGAACTTAATTCAGGCAGCAACAATGTTTCCTCCAAAATGAATGTGGCAAAACAAATTGTAGTATTTAAAGGGGTTGAATATTTACAAGCATCTTCATTCAAAATTGAGTAGCTAGTGTTACAACTCAATTCATCAGCATTTGTCATCAAAATAAGGAGGAATGGCAGAAACAAGTCCTTAAAGATGCATATTTCCTTTTTGTGTTCTCACATTGTCTGGTATGCTTTAATAATAACACTAACTCAGTAACTTACTGGAACTATCTGCACCTGTAACAGAATAAAAACTCAAACAATGCACCCATACAGTGTGAGAAACATCTAGGCTAAAAATGGAGAGACGTTCTGCTGCTGAAACAGAGCTCAGACGCCATGCCTCTTCCATTTATCATTCATGGAAAATCCCTGCCCACACAGACAGAGGCTGAGCCGTCCCTCGTAGGAAAAAACTGAGGCAGCACCCTTGGGTCAGAGGCTACCGTCTGTAGCCGGGATCACCTACCTGCTACAGTACAGCAGTGCTGGACTCCATTTCAATTAGCGTCACCGAAGTATCCTTGTCTAAGTAAAGCAATTTTACACAGGGCTGCTACAAAGCTAACTCTCCTCTGGGAGCAAGCCCTATATGGGAGACAGCAGAGAAGCTTTCAGGTGCTGCTGAGATTTCAGGAAACCAAAACAAAGAGATGCAGCGGTGAGGTCAATTGAGCTCCGAGATGGGAAATCTGAGCAGTGTGCAGGGAGAAGGGCAGGCGTTGTAGGATGGGAGTGGGGGAGGAGGAAGAAGATGAGCAGGACACACGTTTGAGTGTGTAGATACCTGAGGGATCTGGTATGGAAATCCCCAATTTCTCCGCCAAGCTGCAGCCCTTTGAACAGTGGAGGACGTCAGCAAGCACGGCAAGAAGCCATGTGGGTGTAACGAAGCGAGGGCTAAGCGAGGCAACATGCTGCCAGTTCTCTGAAATGTTAAATTGAAATGCAAAGTAGGAGCAGGCCTTCTTGTTTTGAGCAGATTTCTCAGCATCTGTGTGGGAGCCCTTAAACTCAGAAGGTCTATATACAGAGCTCTGCATATTTACAGTAAATCAACATAATATTTAGGTTAGGATTAGAAAATACACACAGCTGAAGTTGAATCTTTAGTTGAACTCACGTAATGGCGACTTGAATAAAATCAATTTGTGCATAAAATTCAGTGAGTAACAAACATTTCAGATCAGTACGTAAGATTTTGAATACACACAGCCACTTTGAACCTGTAAAGTGCATTGCCTATATATTTTGCTGCTTCTACCTTTATGCTACTCATACAGAATGTAAATGCTAAATATGCTGGCATTGCCACAAAATGATAGAAGTTACTGTTATTTTAAATTGTGCTCTGAACCCGCAACAAAAGTTTAAAGAAATGGATACTACTGAAGTAGTATCACTGATTTTGAGCAAGGCCTCTTAACCCTCAACTGCTACAGTGGAGCTGCTCAGTGCACAGCGGGATGTGCAAGGCAGCTTGCAGATGTAAATGTGTGCCATTGTGTGGGTGTTTTCCTGCAAAAGAGAGATGGGCTCTCAGTAAAACTTCCCTAAATAAAGGGGGAAAAAATCTTCTTTGACAAAAAGTTCAAGGTACAAGCCAGTGTGCATAAAATCATAAGATGAAAAGTAAACTACAACTCCCAAGGTGCATTTTTCTAAGAAACATCCAATCACAGAGCTTAAAGTTCTATTATTTGCACTACTAATGGCAAGGGGGAAGCTAAAGGTAACTCTGCTGAGAAAACTGATTTTACAGTCTGCAGCTTCAATAAATTCAGTTTCTGATTTTGGATGAATTTGGCGTCTATGTTTCTGTGTTTTGCTAACAACTGCGTTTGGATTTTGCTCATCTCTGATAGGTGCCTCTGACTGGTTTCTTCTCCATAGCAACAGTAGGACATGATTTCTCAGAAACAAAGCTAAGCTGCTTCTTGCTTATTTTTTCAGACTAATCTTGGCTTTATTTTTGTGAATTACTGGATACTTCAGGACTATGGAAACATAAACCTCAAAGAATGCTAAATTATCCAGGAGACTCATTTGTTCTATGTTAAATAACACACAAAAAAATTTGGGGATGGGAATGGGAGTAAAATACCAGTAGCTCCTTCTACTTTGCAACTCTATAAGTCACAAGATAAATCTGAGCCTCTCCAGATGACAGAGGTGGAAAGCAGTAAAAAAGTTCTGACTGCCTTACACTTGTATGTAAACATTTTACTCTTTACAGGAGTTGAATCAACCAATCAACTTGCTTGACATGCAGGTCTGCACACCATACCCATAACACCCTTCCCTGCATAGGTTCTCAGAGACGTTAAGTCAATTTTAAGGGGTCACGTGCCAAAAAGGAAACCACTGTACTAATGTGTGTGTGTGTGTGTATATATATATATATATATATATACTGTACTGAAAAATCCAAGGCTGTGCAGGTAGTCTTAATTTGTTTTTTATTTAATTTAACTGAGATACACATACAATGTAAGGTCAGCTCTCTAGGCATGTGTATAAAAGCTCCCTCCCTGAAAAGAAAGACATGGATTAAAGTCATCTAGTTAGTCATAAGACTAATATTCCACCTGAAGCAACCTAAAATGAGGAATTACATAAGTAGGCTTTATTTAAACTGGAAGGTGAAACTTGACAAAGATGAAAACAAGAGAGATATCGTTACTGTATAAAGCCAGTGGGCAATGTAATATGCTAAAGGCAGCATTTAAGACTGAGCTAATCCCAGCAGACTCCCCCTTGCTTAGTCATTCCAGCTCCACACTGATCAGACGGGGAAACCGGTCACAATTTGTCAAAACACAGCTTGCATTCTGAGCAGATTGAAATCATTTCTCTGCTAACTAACAGTATGCCAAAGACAAAACAGATCTTTTGAGGAGTGACGACAAACTATGAACAGCTCAATGGTTTATCAGTCGTGGAGGACAAAGGGGCCCTCCACTCAGGAATGAAAATATCCACCTGATGACATCAACCGGTGCATCATAAATCCTATCCTTTGCCTGAGGGCCACAGACCGACTTCACGCCTCTGTGACACTCTCTAACCCCAGGGTTTCTATCAGAAAAAAAAACCTTGAAATATCTTTCTGGGCATAGTGTCAGATGCTTGCCATGAAATATTCATAGTCTGAGAGCAGAGCCACAATACAGGAGGTGGCAGCGTGCGAGGATTTGACTTGCAGAAACTGCAACGCTTAAACCACGTTGACCGAATTCTCCTATCACCAGTTGTCACTCACAAATTCCCTTTCACATCAGTTTTATTGGCTGAATGGCACAAAGCCATCAGTCATTTATTGCCTTTTAACCCATAGATATAAACTCATTAGTACATCTGCAGAACTGCAATTCTGTGGCACTGTATATTACTATACAGTATTATTGATTTAGTTTGCCAACTACAATGAGGTTAACAAAGATTGGATACAGAGTCATTTTTTTCTTTTGCAGGTCAATATTTCAACTTGTATCAAGTTACTTTGCAATTTAAATAAGGACCATTCAGATGTTTTTCTATGCTTTAATACTTCAACTATGCACAAATCTTGTAAACGTGTACTATATATATGGAAAACGTTTTAAGAGTTAGCTGCCACGGAAACCCCTTTTTAAAAAGCTCAATCTGTGATCCAAACGCAAACAAGGGTTGGCAAGAAGCCACATCACCAAACTTTCAAGTAGTTATGCAATACAACAAGTAAAACTAGCGAGAAGTGAAAAGTAAAGCCAATGCGGAAGTGCCTTAAACCTGCATTCTTTATAATGGCCAGCAGGGGTTCACGCTACTGTTTGCAAAAATAAGTAAGATTGCATTAGAAATAATGGCAAAATCACCCTACTTCTCACTCGGTTTATTACTCAGTAAACACTTTTCATTTAGTAAATGATGGTCCAATTTAAAGGAAAATAGACGTATGCTTTAGAGTGGGAGCACCTTTTGTTTAACAAGGTGGGAAACGTGTGATTGCCAAATGGGAAACACGGCGTCCTGTCAATCAGGCTAGAGGTGACTCGTATACACTGCAGTGTAAATTTAACCAGCGCCTTTGAAAAAGCTCATTAGGAGTGTAAATTTTTTCTGGTAACTACATTTTGTTTTAAGCTTGTTTGTTGCTAGCCAAAATGAGCATCCCATTTAAAATGTGAATTACAGATGCACTTTGCTAACCATGCTAGCTAATGCACCGTCTTATCTAAATATCGAGATGTCTGGTGCCTGGTTACAAAAAATTAAGATGGCAATGGCTATGGCCAAAACGCCAAACTCAAGGCTTCAAAACGTTAGTCCACAAACTTATAGGTGATGTCATGATGATTGAGTCCACTTCTTTTATACAGTGTAAAAAATTGAAATCATTCATGTTCTCTGATGCCCTTTGAATACAAAACGTTTGTGACAGCCTGATGTTTCTAGCTGTGATTAGTTGGCCAACACACAAAAAATTTTTATTCTATAGGTCAAGATTTACAAGTATACATGTGAACATACCTGTAATTTATATGGCTAAATTAAATGATTGGGCCTGCGATGCAAGGCACTACCAGATTCACCTGATTCTTTTCATGAAATCCATGTTTACTTATTGTTTGTTTCCTGGTTTGATTTTCAGCCAACCTAGTTTAAAATGTGAATTGTTGTTAGCAGCTGATGCTCAAACTTTGGCTAGCAGAGGTTTCGAAAAGCACTTATGTGTGTCAGAGTTGGAGAGAAGAGTTTGGTGTGTTGGAGTAACGTAAGGAAATAAGGTCTTGCTAGCAGTTTCTCTTTCCACCGGTGTCTTCACTGGTCTAAAGTCAATGAACCATCTTAGGCAATAAGAAGCATCCACTCAATCAGACCCATAGGAGGAAGCGTTAAGACCCATGAGGAGAATCTTGAGGTTTGACTTGTTCAGAATCAATAGAAGAACTGTAATTTAGTGGTTTAGTGGTTTTGAGTGAAAAAGTAAGAGAGACAACATATGAGATGGAAAGTAAAGCAAGGATGTACAATCAAATAGAAATCATATACAGAGCAGATTATCTATACTTTGGGTTCAATGCAGGTCAATGCGTTAGCGTCTCTTTCCGACTCTTGGTGGTGTCACACACACACGCACGCATGCGCACACAGTGCGATCAGTGGGCAGTAACACGTTAATATTACTTTTCCCAGTAACTAAGTAGTGTAACTAATTACTTTTCTAAAACAGTAATATTATTACTAGTTACTAATGCAAGTAACGCTGCGTTACTCGTTAGTGAAGGCACCATCCTTGACATGAATCCACGACTGTGTTTATGAAGGAGATAGACAGAGAGCACAGCATGCGCTGACATGAGTAAAGCAAATTTGCGGAGGGCCCATTTACTGGACCTTGTCAGGGGCCCAGTCATTTCTGTGGGCAGGCCTGCTGTGCGGCAGAATTGCATACACCTCGCAGGTGTTAACGGTCATTTATACTGAGAAAAGAGGTGGATGCAAATCTCGGCAGGTAGCCTACAAAATTTGATCTGCCGAATTATGCATCCACCTCTTTAGGTCCTTTTCAGACACTTTGCTGTGCTCATTGATCAAACGGCGTTATCACCACATATATTTAGTGAATGTCAAGGAATAGTACTTCTACTAAGTGTATTAAAATATTAAAGATAAAATATATACTTTGAATCATTTAACACCATTGATGAACCCCACAAAGAAAATAGCGTTTAAAAGTAGTATTTGGAGGTGCATGCAATTCTTGGCAGGCAGGCAAAACTTGGCATAACACCGGACTTTGTTGTTCATGTCCACTGATAGCCAAAACTAAAGGAAGAATGGAGAACGAGGGAGAGAGGTGTTCTTTCCACAGCTGTAAGTAGCTACTGCCATTATTGTGTCACAGTCTGATGCAAAGAACATTGTCGTCTAGTGTAAACCAGCAAAAAGCTTTCAACCGCTAACATTTCTACATCTGATTTATTGAAGCGTCTGCTGAAGCAACACAGCAACGTGAAACTTGCAGAACAAAACTCCGGCAGCTGCTGTCACTGATGCTTGGACTCGTCAGGAGAGAGTGGCTTTAGCGTAGCGTTTTGTAACTACTGAATACTGCTCTTATAAATAGGCTACATGTGCAGAAAAAAAGCTGTTTAAAAGTCAGGATTTAATTGCTTTATTTTTTTATTTCAGCCGCTGGCGTTAAGAAACGTTAGACCTAGGTTATATGCTTTGTAAATACCACACTCCTTGCTGCTGTTATGAATATGATTAGCTAAAAAGTCGGGAGGGACTGCTTGGGGGTGAAGGGGGGTGGTAATGAAAGCAGTGTTTCCCATAATTAGCCTATAATTTGGATAATTATCAACACTGACCGCCACGTGTTCATTTTCATTGAGGAGCTGTATTGAGAAGAATATCTTCATGCAGCACCTCCTGGCTCGCTCCCTCTTTCTCGCTCGTGAACAACGCTGCACAAACCTGTCCAAAGTTATTATAACCCCCCAATATTTTACAATTTCTAAATAACTTGCCCAACACTGTCAGCGATACATCCTCACACATGCTGTTTATAGACTCCATTGTTTAGGTAAGCTAGCCTCTGACTAGCTAAGAAGCTATTTCTCGACTCGTATTTTTAACGTATGACACGAGGGAATGCTATCTAGCACCACAACCATTAACATCGTAATTAACAAAAATTCTTATTATTTCTTCAAGGGAAAAACATTTGTAAAAAAGTACTTAGTAGTGAAATAAAACCATAAAATGTGTGCAGAAATCAAAACAAGTCAAGATCACGTCATTTTTATGAAGAACAAAAAACACCTTGCTGCGATGCTCTCAGTGCAATCCCACGATGCATTTGCTGGAGACTTTTCTCTCACACTTTTTCCATACAGGCTCTCTGTAATGACGAGATACCTTTTAACTTCTTAGCCAGAGTCAGCATTAATAATTTATTCTCATCTGTTTAAAATTTAAAGTGCCACACATTAACGTCCTCCCGCACCTGCTCTCTCACGCTGTCCATCCTCCACTTGGCTGCTTTCTACCCCCATCCCTCTCTCTCTTTCTCTCTTTCCTCGCACTATAATAAAGACAATGACAACGAGTTCTCTTTTACCACTGAACCAGGGATGTTAAATCAAACAGGGGCAGAGGAGGCGACAGACCACATAATGTAAGGGCATCGTCCAGACGCCTCCGATTACGCTTTGGCCTTAATTGGTTGCAGTGGCAAAAACTATGAATTCTTTAACAGTGCCATGCGGTGGTGCCTTTCTGAGCACAGCAAACGCCTAAGGAGAACAGCTACTCTGTGCAAATGGAAGCTGACAGAAAATCCACACGGCACAACCAATCTAGGGGAAAAAGGGCATGACAATGAATAAGGGGGCCCATGCTCTTAAGTAGCTGAGGGTAGCTTGCAGGAAAGATGTGTATAATTAAGCGGTCTGCATCATGGTTCAGATGGCAAAATCCTATTGTCTTGACAGGAGCTTAAGGTTGCCCTTTAGGTTGAGATGCGCGTCGGCGTAAGGTCTCATTTTTCTCTTTTTTCACACTCCCCCAGACCTCTGTGACCAAATTAATCTGCAGTTTTAAAGCTTGAATAAATCCAGTAAGTTAGAGATCTGCAGATCTAAAGGCCGTCTGTCCCCTAGGCTTTTCCTTCTGTGTTTTAAAAAAAAATTCTTTACCCCCTCTCCTTTGCCCACGGAGATTGGCTGGCAGCACTCACTGTTATCTCCAGGGAGGCAAAGGTTGGGGGGAGGGGGTGAAGGCCACAGATTTGTCCTTATCTATTCTGAGCACACCTAAAACAAATTAGACCTGGCTGCCGTTGCTTATTTGGCTCCCGTGCTCTCATTAAGGGGCTGAATCCAAGCTATTTTCCTCAAGGAACTGCTTCCTACCATTTTGGGCCTTGTCTTTTATCACAATAGCAAAGGTTTCTAGGCAGCCATGCCACCTTTTCATCTCTTCCATTTCATGTAGTCATATCAACATTACACAAAGAACAGAAGGAGAGAGGGAGAGAAAGAACATCCGCTTACTCTAGGATGCTGTTTTCTTGCTCGTGAGTTGATGCTGGCCTTTGACATTTGCTAATTGAAAGAGGGAATCTGCTCAATTGGATTTCTGTTTTGCCCTTTTCCTGCTTTTTCTACACCGTGTTATGCGACTAATCAAATAGGAGCCAGGTTGGATGTTCTTTCAAGGATTTTTGTTTTTGCAGGATTATGAACATTAAAAACAGAAGTGCTGTTAAGGCAAATTGTTCCTGTCACTATTATCAACAACCCAGTGCGATGGTACTTGAAATCACATAATTCTGAGGATGTTATTTTTCTATTAAATTATATAGTAACGGCTGTTTATAGTTTTTTTATACATTTATCTGAAGCCATTAAATTTAACAAGTCATTCACAAGCAAAACCTTAACACATAAAAAAACACATAAATGAGTGCACAACTCAAATCCACATATTATAAATGTTTTGAAAGTCTTGTTGGATATTAGATTGAGAGTGTAGCGTGACTGGAAGTCGTCCTGTAATATTTCACTACACTGGTCAGATGTTTCACTACAGAAAAGTAATGTCTTTGTTGGACTGATTTAATGAAATGTCTGACTGCACAACATAGTGAAAAATAGACACTAACTTCTGACTTTCAACAAATATTTTACTGAACTCTACTTCTGACTTAACTATGAAGTCTTTATTACTCCATATCAAGTCATATTGTTTTCTGTCAGAATATTAACATTAACACTAGACTGACTGACATGTTTAAAATCTGTACTATTAATAAAAAAAATCACTTTCACTGTGACACTGTTACTGGTAAATTATAAACTGTAGGAACTGTGTGTGTATTTTTTAAGATTTCTGAATACAAGATTACTATAAAGTTCTAGTGACAACCTCAAAGAATATTTGAAATATTAAATTGGCTGTGAGATGTATACAGTTCACACTTAATACTGTTTATGAAGGCAACCCCTACATTAGCTTGACTGACAGATAACTAATACAAACAATATAAAATTGCACCAATAAAATGAATTTAATTGAAAGGCAACTTGCCACAATTAGAATAAAACTTTATCATAAACTTTGAAAAAACATTAAAAGCCATTCTGAACCTCGCTGTGGTGCTGCAGCGACAATATTTTAAAGATTATTGAGATTATCTTAAAGCAAAGTATTACCATTGAGCCACACGCTGGATGATGAATACCAAGTACCTCAGAAGAATGGTTCCCAATCCAAGGGGTCCCAAGATAAATCTGAAGGGTCAAGATAATTAACACAAAATTATATATCCTTCAAATGAAACAATCTGAGAAGGGAAATCAGTGTATGGGTGAACTGCTAACAAATCATGTCCACACCAAGGACATACAGTACCTTTGATCAACATGATGCATCCTTTTAAAGCGCCACAAGTTAAAAAGATTGGCCTTGCCTTAGAAAACGATAAGGATTTATGGATGTCCTCACACCATGTCAATTTTAGTGCAACGTTAATCAATGTATTAAGCAACACAAGCTGGCAAACATAACAAAAGGAACAGCTAAGGCCCATTTTCATGAGTATCTCTGCAGAAATAAAAGCAAAGTTGAGGTAAACATGTGAGGTAAACAGAGGTGAAGACACAGCTTGCCCACATACAAGTATTATTGCATTTGAAAGTTAATGAAGGACCTTTGAGCCATAGGAGCTGAAGCTACGCAAAGGTAACTGCACGGGAAATGTTAGGTTAGATGAGATTCCTTTGCCAGACTAATCCATCCTGGAGCCTGAGAGTAGCACAGAGACACACAGAAAGAGAGAGAGAGAGAGTGGAATCTGCTGCAGAACAGCACAGCAGTGACACAGGGCAATTCTCTAGGGCCTTGCATTAGCGCGCTAAATTAAAGGGGGTATTAGATTAAATTGGCTCTCCGATTTCAGGGGTGTGAGTAAAATTCTGATTTGCATTTTCCACCGCTGCTTAAGATATAATTAGTTCAGGGTGATTCCCATGTGGAAAACACTGACAGCCAAATCTAGCTGGCTGCCAGTAGCTTATCGTCTCTTCCAAGGCAAAAGGTACACTCGGCTCATCTTTTGTGTGTGTGTTTGTTTGTTTGTTTGTGAGCATGTGGTAAGAGTGTGGATGCAAGTGTGTTTGCATACGTCTTTGTGTGCGAGAGAAAGAGTGAGATACGGAGTGTGCATATGTGTGACTGCTCACATGTGAATTTGCACGCATGGGCTGCAAATTCTCCTTCTAAAGTCACTTCAGCACCTGATTCGTCACACTCCTCAATCGAATCCCGCTGAACTGTGAGCGACCATTAGTACATATAAAAGTTTGCCGAAGCAAGAGCACAACTTCACACCTCTAAGGGGCCTTCAAACTCAAACCCATTTCCGGAGCAGAAGGTGCACCTGTAATTACAGATGCAGAGTCAAAAATAACAATTACTGCTGGAGAAGTCCATAATATGAATTACTGAACTCAGCGAAGAAGCTTTTAAAAGCAAGTGTGGATTTGTTTGGGGGGTTTTCACACCCTGTATAATTCTAACCGTCTTCGCAAATGGATGTTTTCTAAAAGTGAGCCTACCCATGCATTATGAGTGTGAGGTCAGCTTCCTGGACACCTGTTTAGGACACCTGTTAGTACATGATATATTCAGTCAACAAAAATTCTGATTGCCACTTTTTTAGTTACACGACCAACCTATAACCCATAATCCTTTCAGTGACCCCTTTATTTAAATTCTTAAGCCTTGCTTTCCCAATTTCCCCAGTGCTCCACACTGTATGAAAAGTTTCCAAAACTCAATTTAAGCCACTGTACAAGATACTAAAGGAAATATTCAAACCCATGACACTATGGTTCTTATGGCAGCACTAAATAGAAATAATCTCTTTCTATGAAGTTTATCTTTATCTTTTTTGCCCCAATGTAAATCAACTAGTTTCAGGTCATTTTACTGGAAAATTCTTGAAAGTAGTTCATTTGTAGTGGAAACATTTTGATAGCAGATTTTGCACATATACTTTTGTACTTTATACTTGTAACATTTTTTTTTTTTTAAGAACTTGTCAAGATGGAATTTTTTTGCAGTGTAAAACTGTTTTTCCTAAAATGAATCCTACTGTGACCCTTTGAAAACATTGGGATCTTAACTAAAGTTTTAAGCAAATCTCTGGAGGTTTGAACCGTGCTTGTCCGCCCAGCATGTGTTTATAATGATTGGCCTGCTGTTAGGGGTTAAAGAGGTAACAAAAACAACAACAACTTCAACAACAAAAAACAGACCTAGGTTAGCCTTTCAGTTTCTGTTTTAGTTGCAGAGTGGTAAAGCTTTTGATCAGGGATATTATCTGTGGATGGCATGCTGTCAAATGAGATTGAATGACCAGAAAACCTCCATGCTGCACTACATTGCAGAGTATGCGAGACATAAATGATGAGAAATATATGAATAAATAATGATATGTTATGTCACATTGAGCTCGTCAACACAACATGGACAAGAACAAACTTCAACATTTGCATTCAGGTACAATCTCAATGTACTTTGAATCCTTTTTAGGTGTTTAACACACCTAAATGAAGAGTTTTATCTACCAAAATGAACATTTAAAAATTATCAATCCAAAAAATCATGGAGATAGACAATGTGAAGCCACAAATTTATAATGAACAAAGGAATCCATACGTGGTGTTTTTCCATGAGTAGATTATGTAATATTTTATAATTAACCTCTATTTCCTCTCTGTGTAATTACTTAATTAATGAGCAAATCATCTGGCCCTCAGGTTGCATTTGTTGGTGACTCATCCATACAGGCTCCTGTTAAGTCAGTGAGCAAGTTCAAACTCTCAGGGTAAAGAGAACTGTATTTGCAACTTAACATTCATTCTGCCTTTGCACTTGATAACCAAATGTCAGCTACTAAATAAATCAATTAAAATGAACCTTTAAACACAACACTGCCCTCTGATTGTGTCCTAATGAAGCCTCTTGCTATTTGTCAATTAAGCCACTACTTAATATGTTTTTGTGACAATGTTTCTTTTCTGCCTCTGCACCCTTCTAGATATGTATCATGCCCCAGATTGATCCATAATTGGCCATAATGACACAAATATAATATAAAATGATTTCATCTCAACCCTCCTGTACATGCACAATCAATTCATTAAGGATCAGTGGGAGAAGATCAGTCTGGGTGCTTCACTACCCTCCCCACACTAAACTTGGGGGATGTTTTGAGAAATACCATCAGCAGCCCTGCCATCACTCTCACCATCTCTTGGTGGTCGGAGGCTGAGGCTTTGTGGGTTATTGATTCTCCCCATCCAGAGACGGTTTCCATAATTGGTTAAAATGACCGGGTGCAGAGAGGGATGGCTCTCTGCTGAAAACCATTTCCCAGCCCTGCTTGGAGCTGAGCCAAGCTCGGGGTTGTTCGGATGCGTTCCAGCCCCAGCCTGACTGGCAGCAATTAGGGGTGTCTGAGCCAAGCTCAGCTTGCGCTCCACACAAACACCCCTAATTACTGCCAATTAGGCTAGGCGGGTAGGCAGATTTGAGAAGCCGGGGGGATGTTCAGGCATGGGTGGGCATGGAAACAATTTTCAAGGGCTTAGAACGTGACTGGATGAAAAGGTTAATGCTTTGGAGTGCAAGGGGATAATAACAAAAGAAGGGGAAGCAGAGCCCCGGTTCTCACCTCCAGCGACGAGCCTGGCTTCTTCTTCAGCTCCTCGCATTTCCTAAATTTGCAGATCTGGTGGCCTGTTTTGCGGTTCCGACAACTGCTGCAGACACCACAGTTGATTAGCCGCCTGCAGGGTGCACAGACCCCACACCTTTTCCTTTTCTTCTTCGCTGGGTTTCCACTGGATACCGAGGAATTATTCTGTGGGCAGTCTGCCAGATTGGCAATTTGAAACGCACTGTCTGTAACGGCTGCTGAGGCTGCGGGGGAGTGAAGGGCTGTCATGACGATGACCCCGGGAGGTAATGAGATGCCCCCTAAAGCCGGGATAGCGGAAAAAGTTCCAACGCGTTCTGGGAGATTCATTATCTCTGCTTCAGCAGCGCCGCATTTCAGCTTGTTCATGCATTCTCCTGCTAAAGGTCTGCAGTGTTCAGGGGATAAGGTAGAGAGGAAATTATTATTTGCCATTTGCAGCGTCTCTGGCGGTACGCCAGGCTTCCCCGGCCTCTGGGAGTCATTTCTATGCATGCTGGTCCTATTAGGGTTTATTGCTGCTGATTTCCTTCCCCAGAGCATGGCGTTATCGCAGTTCCAAGGGGACATGCCAATTCTAGCACTGGGAAAAATGGGTGTTGTGATGCGGGCAATCTTAGCAGTCTGTGGAAATGCCCCATTGGTTTTATAAAAGTTTGCAAAAGACCGGTACCTTTCCATTTCGGCGTTATAATCCAAAAGCTGGCTTAATCCACCATCCTGAAGATTATCCTTTTGTAAGAGAGACACATCTGCGTTCTGTCCGTTTTCAATGCAAAGAGCATTGTTTATGTTAGACATGGCTGGGAAATGGTTGTCAGTGTTCAGGAGAAGAGAGTTGGGTTGCTGTGGCCTTTATCGAACTGAAGCTGGTTACGAACAGTGTGTTACCATCCTGGTTTATCTTCTCCAGTGCTAAAAGCAAAGCAAAACAAAAAAACAAAAACAAAAAAAGAAACAACAGTTACACATAAAAGAGACAAATGTTTTCATTCTAATCAGATTGCATTTCTATGCTTCAACTTTTCTGTGAAGATACCTGCTGAACATTTGAAGAATCCTCTGGCACATTGTTTACACTCTGCGTTTTGTAATGGAACTATCACAAGTTGTCAGAACTGATCTTCATCTGGTGTCAATAACGTGAAAGCTGTGACAGACCAACATGTTATTATTATAATAAGAAAACAAATTTGCATGCTTCAGGAAAAAAGCCACACTTTCAACATTGTTTAGATGTCTTGTCAAAGTATTCTTACAAATTTTGATGAAAGTCCAATCAGCTACTTCACACAATGAATAAATACATTTTAATACACAAGGGTACATTTCATCAAACTATATAATTGTAATTTTAAATCAAAAAATATCACTATTTTTAAAAGTCAGAGGAGCGTCTCACTAGAATTTGGATTATGACAGCAGTAGCTACAAACACAAAGAATTTTTTTTTACCTTAGGCCTGCAATATGAGCTCTTAAAAATAATCTGTTTTGAGTGCCAGGAGGAACATAGTTAAATATCTTCACATATTTTCCATCTTCTCCAAAGAGTGGAGATGGCCCATCCATGTAAACACCACTCTGTCCAGCCTCTTAAGAGCACCTGGTATTCATTCATGGCCAGCTCTATTACATTTACTCAGTAACAACACAGATAGCCACTGGTGGATTTACATCCAGATTGTGAACCAGACCAACTACAGTGTCGGCTGCCTCAGGATGGGATGTGTGTGTGTGTCTCCAAGGGTGTATATAGGTGTACATGTGTGTGGTGGAGGGCTTGGGGGGGGGGGGGGGGGGGGGGGGGGGGGGGGGGGGGGGGGGGGGGGGGGGGGGGGGGGGGGGGGGGGGGGGGGGGGGCTCCATTTCCTTTCTCTCTCTCCACCAGTCTGTCTGGATTTGGTTTCCACAGATAAAAGCCCATTAGACACATCTCCCCCTACTTCCATTACCTTTTTCTGGGCTTTCTCTCTTAATTGCCAGAGCTGATCCATTGCTGGAACACTAAAGCATTTCAAATCACTTCTATGGTGCTACCCAGCAGCTGTCTCGAGAAAAAAAAAAGAAGAAGAAATGGAACTAGAGAGATCATACAGGGTGGCTTTATCAAAGTCATCTGAATGCAGAAGTGCATCCCCTTCTAAACATGTCTTAGCAGGTTTGCCTTCATTTAAAAGTACCAAAATGATTCAGACAATACAAGTCTCAATATTGTCCAAGTGCCCACAGGCTATTTTTTTTTACATGAAGTGCCTCAATACACTTTCTAACATGTACTAAAATATCCAACGTCGTTTATTTTCAGTGATCGTTATTTTTATTTTGATGTGACCAACGTCCTATCCACCATCGAGTCCAGAGGTTCAGTGTCGATGTGGCATCCAAAACAACCTGCAGCCACCAGTAAACAAAACCTCCTTGGCTTAATGATCAGCCCTCCTCAGGCTCATTATTACTTAATCAATTCACCCCTGGAGCGAAATACGCAGCCCAAAGGCAATCAAGTCACGGACATTGATTTTCAGCCTGTAAACAAAGTTTAGAGAGACAGAAATGTTCAATACTTGCAGCTGGAGAGGGAGACATAGAGAGGAAGGAGAGACAAGAGAGAGGGAGAGAGAAAGGTGGCGAGTGCGTGAAGGAGATTGAAGAAAGAAAAGTAAAAAAAAAAAAGCCACGTCCGATGACGAACCATTGTGCAGCTGCTGCACCATGGTGCCATTAATTAGGCTACACTCAGGTCTGCGGGAGACATTCAGATCAAAGGTCATGCATAGATAATCCGAAGAGGGCAGTGCGTGGCAATAGTCCAAATAAAATCCTATATAAAATAATCTGACATTGCCTGGCTCACTTGGCAGCCACACAGACCCAAATCGGGACAGGGGGAAACGGGGATAAAACGCATGCAAGTGGACGGCAAAATACGGACGGACACGGAGAAAGAGAGAGAGAGCGAGAGAGCGAGAGAGAGAGAGCATCACCTACCAGGTTCCTGTTGAGAAGAGCTCCCAAGATGCTACCAGCCCGCGACCGTGTAACGGCACATTACTGCGAAGCGATACGTGGGGGGAAAAATAATGCAAAGATGCGAGAAGACGCACAGACATAGGCTGCCGGAGGAGAGCGGCACGAGTGCGTGTGCGTGTGCGTGTGTGTGTGTGTGTGTGTTCAAAGCGCTCAAAACAAAAGGACCATTTTTTATCGACTTTCTTGTCACGTTAGAAAAAGGTTGGAAAGTGCATAAATAAGCCAAAAGGTGTCGTAGGATAAAAAGAAGGGTGGTAAATCGCAAATGGGGGCTCGGTGTTTCCTCTCCTCTTGATCCGGGGGCTGTATTGTGTGTCTGCCTGGTCTCTGCTCAGTCCGTGTCTCCTGTCGCTGTGTGTGGCTGATTGGTGCTGAGGTGAGGAAGCAGGGATGTGGACACCTACTGATCATTGGCTGGAAATTACTATAGAAACACTCGGGAGGTGGGAGGGATGGATGGCTCAGGGCGCCCTACAGGGAGAAAAATATCTACTGGAAATATCTGCGTCTTGCAACCTTATAGCCTTGTGGCCTCTTTCACGAAATCTGTTTTAATAGATTTATTTTATGACGAGGCACTTAGAGAGGAAGAAAGGGGGGGGTGTCACTTGCCAGATAGGATTGGGGAAACTTGTCAAATTAATTTGAATGGAGCTGAGCTGTGATTAAGATAAAATGCCTCTGTCTGGTTGGTTGCCCCCCCCACCGTCCGTCCAGCGACAGCCATAATTACTAACACCTCCGGGATTCATCAGCATTATAAATCCCACCTGCTGGCCACCCATGCTTACAGCTCCCACAGGCTGACCACAGGCGGATACATTTATACCCCACGACCACCACCAAGTGTGACACTGACTGTGCATTAATTCATGGTGAGGAACATATAAGCTTTGAGTTGAAATAATTATGACTCCAATCAGTACCAGATTATTTTCCCTCTACATTAGCATTTATAGGCTGTAAGCCACAGGGTGAAGTTTAGAAATAAGTTAACTAGGACCATCCCCTCTGTAACTCCATACTGAGGCTGATTACTAATTAATCACCCAAGGTCAGATGGTCAACCCAATAAACAAGACTTTTCACAACCCAACAACCCAAAGTTGTTCTTATTAAAGGCTTATAAGCTATCTCGATGCCAATCGATCTATAAAGAATTAATACCTTATTTATTAACCATTAATAAAGCCGGCAGTGGCATCTTATAAACCCTTTATTAAGTGTCTATTATTAGGCAGTGGTAGTGCCTGTTTTGTTAGTTATCAATCAAGTCATTATCATTCAGGCTGCAACAAACAATGATTTTTATTATCGATTCATTTGCAGATTATTATTATTATTATCGTTGATTTGTTGGACCAACTGCACAAAACCCAATAATATTCGATTTAATTTCACAGAGGATGAAGACAACAAGCAAATATATATATTTTGGGGCTAGAAGCAGTGGATGTTTGATATTTCTACTTAAAAACTGACTTAATCTACTATCAAACTTGTTGCAGATTAATTATCTGTCAATTGACTGATCTCCACGTGACAGATCACTTAAAATGACATTATGTCACAGAGGAATAAACAATCCCTGCATTCCTTTTACTTTTAGACAGGTTTGGGTGTGAGTAAACAAACTGACAGCTACACTGACACAGTTCTAAGTCTCCAGGTGAGCTGTGTGACACAGGCCTATAGGCTGCTAAAGGCTACGCTTTAATTTTATTGAGAGCTGGCAATACATACGACAGAGAAGAAGCAAAGACGTCTACGTTAAGTGTTTTACAATTATTTGTAAATATCTGTTTAGACTTACACTTTGTTTAGAAGTGACGTTTGGTTCATTAACAAATGCTTGTTTTGTAATTCAGATACCCTCAGTGTAAATCATTTTCCAAGATTCTACTTACTCAAGTATAAATTAACCATATACACAGATGGCGAGGAGGAGTATAAATGGTGAAAAATCACTGAGACATCATTGACTCTAAGGATGCTGAACTCGTAACAAATGATGCGGGTTCAAGTCTAATAATCTTTGGTGACTGAGCTGACACGCTGACACACCCACAAGACACCTGTTCACGCCCACAAATGACTCAAAAGAACATAGCCCTAAAACTTCCTCTTCTTCATTCAACAGCTGTCGAATTACCACTCTGTCAATGGCTGTCAATCATTGTGGGCAAGGTGACCAACAACTTGTGGCACTTTTCCATTACCAGTACCAGCTCAACTCGCCTCGACTGTACTCGATTTGGTTTGGCTATGCTCCGTTTTCCATTGCAGATAGTACCCAGAGATAGTACCCCTCAATATAGCTGGTCGTCATAGCGACGCCACACACAACTGCCGCAACGTAATGTTCAATGCGACACACACACCAGCGATCCACACATCTTTCTCTTTTTTAAGTTAAAACGTTTCAACATTACTCAGAATGTAAAGACAGATAAGCGGTATGAAAACCTTCCAGCTGTGTTTCCCTCTGCCGTTGTTGCTGCAGCGGTCTGTGTGACGGCGGGAGCAGAGGGCTCTGTGAGCGGGCGGTTGGCCGGCCTCGGGAGCTCCTCCCGCAGGTTGGGGCAGGCTTCCCCTGTCGCCACTTGCAGAGCTCCTCAACCCCCGAAACTTTTCAAGCACATTTTTGTTCCGCCATCACTTTTCGTAAAACTGCCAATATTTGAAATCTACACAGCTGATTTCTCACCTCAAAACTTCTCAGAAGTGGATTTAGTGATGAAATTCCATACGAAAACTGTAAAATATAAAACTTTCTGTTGCTGGCCTCTGTCTGGCGCACGCAATGATGATGCAGTGAATAGTGACAATTCTCTCTGACCAATCAGCAGTCTGCCGTGTTTTCATGTCACATTTTAGTATCCCTCAGCTCGCTTGGAACCTCAACGGAGGTGATACGAAAAAAAGTACCTGGAAGCAGGTACAGGTACAACATTTCTACAATGGAAAACCAAACAAAGGCGAGTCGAGCAGAGTCGAGCTGGTACTGTGCAGTGGAAAAGGGGCTTTGGAAAGACTTCTAAGCGTTGCCACAGACACTTTTCTCAGAGGCCCAAAAGCAGCAGTGACACCTATTAACACAAATTGGTAAGCATGCCAACAGAAGTAGGTGTTAAAGTATATGCTGATTGGCTAGTTGGGTTTGGGTTTAGGTTTGGAGCAGTTATGACTAGGATAAACAGCTGGGTCTCTCAACTCACCCCACACGCCACTTTCACCCTCTGAGCCGCGATTGCTCCTATCTTGGGTGCGACAACTTTCTGTCTTCCTTCATCATCATCATCTGTCTGTGTTCAAGAAGTTGTCGTACACCACTTACTTTAATCAAGGTAAAGTCATGATCAGAGTAAGTAAGCGCCTCTTTCAGTGTTTGGGGCATGTGAACACCGTTTCAAACTGCGCAGGTCATCATGATTCTCAAAGGAAGACGATGAAAAATCATGAGTAAAATCACACTATGTACACATTGATGTAAACTTAACAAAATATCAAAGCATTTCCTTAAACTCATTACAATTACCATTACCATAGTGCTTGTGTGCATAAAAAACAAACCTAGTGTCTTGATATTCAACTCTGAATGAAAATATCTACTGTATTAAGTGTGTGTAAACTCGTAATGTGGAAAGCATGTCTTTCTTCTGTCCTTACACAGACTTCATTCTTCAATCTTCATCCTATGTTTGGTCCAGTTGATATGAATAGCTTTGATAATTTTATAGAGCCCCTTACTACAATAAAAGCACATGTCCTTTTGACACTACAAAAAGCACATTTGACAAATATTTTTTTGCAGAGAGGAGTTTATGAATAAATTTGTCCTGACAAAATAATGATGAATCACAACTTTTGTTCTTTGACACGACTGACAGTTGCATTACAAAAAAAAAGGAACCATCCTGGAAGCGTTATTTTCTTCAGGATCAGACCCTGTGCATTTGTGTGTGTGGAAGCTCCTCTGTCTGAAAATCATTTTATCTTCCGGGCGATAATAGCCCCCAGGGGAAATCTGCCTAGGTGGTCCTAACCTCTGCCTGCAGAGCCACGGCGGTATGTGGGTTTGTAGCAGTGGGAGGCATGAACCCTCGTGGCATGCCTTTGTTCCTGTCTGCGTGTTCCGGCGTCGCTCCCCGTGCATCTACTCCTCCCAGTTTCCCTGGGCTTTCAGCTGAACTCGGCGGAGTAATTAATAACCATGACCCCAGATTTAAATGTAGCCTGCATTTAGTCGATGGAAATAGAATCACGGAGGAATGAAGTCATAAGACATGGGTGTTTGAGGGGTGATGGTGTGAAACCATTGATTCATCTGTCTCAATTTGATCCAAGCACTGTGCTCACATCCAAGACAGTGAAGCTAGACAGGAACATGGACACATCCAGTCTGTTTTTCTCTTTTACAAAAGTCCTAGAATCCTAAAATGAACAGCTAATTTAACAAACAAAGAAAAAAAGAATAATAAAAGAATAAACATATTAAGCTTCAGTGTACACGGTGGAAACAGTGGGATTAGCTGGCTTCCCCATTTTAACACTTGTTATTTCAAGCATACTGTATATTTTCCTGTTGGAAAAGGTGAAGGCCCCCCAAACACTTGCAGTATGTATATATGTTTGTATGCACGCAAAGAAAGCCACAACAGAGTCACAGTCGTTTCTCAGAGGAATTATGAAATAAAAAAATCTGACCAGGAAAAGGGAGGAGCTCCTGAAGGTGTTTCTGATGGCTCACACACTGTTGTGGTAAACACCATTCCTTTGAGGCCTTTACAGCATGAAGTGAAAGGCACAGGCAGAGAGAGAGTGAAGAGAGGCTGAGCAAGAGAGAGAGAGAGAGAGAGAGAGAGCGGGAGAGCAACTTGGGAAAATAAACAGTATGAGATTATGGGTTTGGCAGTGATGTGCCACAGTGCAGCAGCAACCTTGGCAGTATTTATTTAGAAACCTGCCTCATTCCCTCCTGCAGGCTGTAATGCATGTGCCCTCATCTCGCACACATTAGCCTTTTGCTGTGATTTGATGTGTATCACCCGGTTTTACGCTGCTTTCCTCGGATATAGTTGAGCAATCCCTCCTCCCCTTGGCATCGCCTGCTAATTGGAGTGTATAGAGCACCCTTAATTATCCAGTTAGTAGCTGTGCTGAAAGAAAGCCGGCACAGTCTGGTACAGATGACAGCACCTACACACAATCACTTCCACAGAAAACATCCAGTAACATGTGGATTGAAAGTACAGTGTCTGCATGTGGGCTACATGAATGGTGTTCATAGTCATATTCTGTAGATGTTTCTGCTTTTAAAACATTCTTCAGACGGAAGGAATAGCACTGGAGATTTCTGGTGTTATTATGTCTGGTTCATTCTGGATTTTTTAATTTTAGCACGTTGTACACCAGCAAATATAAGATTTACATCCCGTCTTCAGATTATTCCATCACTCTATGAGTGTATTAGATAAATGGCCTTTTTATGCTTCCCCAGCATACTGAAGAACTCCGGGCAATGACACATAGACCAAATCAATCACACATTTATTTGAATGTGTTTAGCTCTTTGATCCGCTGCCGGATACACTGGTGGAAGAAGCATTCAGCTCATTTTCTAATGTAAAAATAGTAATACCACAATGTCAAATACTCAAGTAAAAAGCCTGCATTCAAAATCTTACTTGAGTAAAATTGAAATTTTAAAAAAGCCTTACTAGCAAAATGTACTTAAAGTATCAAAAGTAAAAGTACTCATTATGCCAACAAAAGTCGCTGTGAGTGTTATATTGTTATATATGATATTAGTGAATTGTTAATCCTAATGTATTGGTGTGTACCGCTGCATTCATGTCATCAGCAGAATTGGAAGAACGTCTCGGGTTACGTATGTAACCCTTGTTCCCCGAGAAGGGGAAGGAGACACTGCGTCGGTGATGACACTATGGGAATGCCTCTGGGCGTGGCAGGGCTGAAATCATTAATGAAACTACTCCAATCCTATTGGCGTTGCTAGAATGGTAGCGTGTGACAGCGTAACAGGAGGCGTATATAAGCACACCGGCACACCGGACACATCAGATTTTTTCTATTCAGCAGGCACTGGCATGTTTGAGACTACGAAGAGAAAAGTACAACCACGAGAGGAATTTTCTTACCTGGAAGGAAGTCTGGCAGAGGAGATGGCTGGTGAGCAGTTCAGGCAGTGTGTTTTTCCATGCCTGCGCTACAACACGGCTGGGGACACTCATGCCCTGTGTGTGTCTTTTCTAGGGATGCCGCAGAGCAGAACAGAGGAGCTTCCACACACACAAATGCACAGGGTCTGATCCTGAAGAAAATAACGCTTCCAGGATGGTTCCTTTTTTTTTGTAATGCAACTGTCAGTCGTGTCAAAGAACAAAAGTTGTGATTCATCATTATTTTGTCAGGACAAATTTATTCATAAACTCCTCTCTGCAAAAAAATATTTGTCAAATGTGCTTTTTGTAGTGTCAAAAGGACATGTGCTTTTATTGTAGTAAGGGGCTCTATAAAATTATCAAAGCTATTCATATCAACTGGACCAAACATAGGATGAAGATTGAAGAATGAAGTCTGTGTAAGGACAGAAGAAAGACATGCTTTCCACATTACGAGTTTACACACACTTAATACAGTAGATATTTTCATTCAGAGTTGAATATCAAGACACTAGGTTTGTTTTTTATGCACACAAGCACTATGGTAATGGTAATTGTAATGAGTTTAAGGAAATGCTTTGATATTTTGTTAAGTTTACATCAATGTGTACATAGTGTGATTTTACTCATGATTTTTCATCGTCTTCCT
>NC_060153.1:9585275-9592209 GCF_021292245.1 Micropterus dolomieu | reverse complement strand
ACAGAGGAGCTTCCACACACACAAATGCACAGGGTCTGATCCTGAAGAAAATAACGCTTCCAGGATGGTTCCTTTTTTTTTGTAATGCAACTGTCAGTCGTGTCAAAGAACAAAAGTTGTGATTCATCATTATTTTGTCAGGACAAATTTATTCATAAACTCCTCTCTGCAAAAAAATATTTGTCAAATGTGCTTTTTGTAGTGTCAAAAGGACATGTGCTTTTATTGTAGTAAGGGGCTCTATAAAATTATCAAAGCTATTCATATCAACTGGACCAAACATAGGATGAAGATTGAAGAATGAAGTCTGTGTAAGGACAGAAGAAAGACATGCTTTCCACATTACGAGTTTACACACACTTAATACAGTAGATATTTTCATTCAGAGTTGAATATCAAGACACTAGGTTTGTTTTTTATGCACACAAGCACTATGGTAATGGTAATTGTAATGAGTTTAAGGAAATGCTTTGATATTTTGTTAAGTTTACATCAATGTGTACATAGTGTGATTTTACTCATGATTTTTCATCGTCTTCCTCTGAGAATCATGATGACCTGCGCAGTTTGAAACAGTGTTCACATGCCCCAAACACTGAAAGAGGCGCTTACTTACTCTGATCATGACTTTACCTTGATTAAAGTAAGTGGTGTGCCTGCTGAATAGAAAAAATCTGATGTGTCCGGTGTGCCGGTGTGCTTATATACGCCTCCTGTTACGCTGTCACACGCTACCATTCTAGCAACGCCAATAGGATTGGAGTAGTTTCATTAATGATTTCAGCCCTGCCACGCCCAGAGGCATTCCCATAGTGTCATCACCGACGCAGTGTCTCCTTCCCCTTCTCGGGGAACAAGGGTTACATACGTAACCCGAGACGTTCTTCCAATTCTGCTGATGACATGAATGCAGCGGTACACACCAATACATTAGGATTAACAATTCACTAATATCATATATAACAATATAACACTCACAGCGACTTTTGTTGGCATGAGTACTTTGACTTTTGATACTTTAAGTACATTTTGCTAGTAAGGCTTTTTTAAAATTTCAATTTTACTTAAGTAAGATTTTGAATGCAGGCTTTTTACTTGAGTATTTGACATTGTGGTATTACTATTTTTACTTTTGAAAATGAGCTGAATGCTTCTTCCACCAGTGTATCCGGCAGCGGATCAAAGAACTCGAAAATCAACCGATTAATCCATTTGTGTGTTCATATTGCATTTTATTTAGATGTAACTGGCCACTGGTTTGTTGTCAATTGGTGTAGTCCAATGCACATACACCAATGTCTCTGACTCAGAATTACAAGCTTAAGTCGGAAGCTAATGTTTTGGCTGCTTGTAATTATGGTCTGAATGATATGACATAAATGCAGCCTAAGTAGCATTTTAGTGTGGTCGCTGGTAAAGGTGGTGCTAATTTGTTGTTTCATCTATAACAATGCACAGAAGATCACCATAGATTTTGGGTAAAATCTTTATCTTAAAACAAGTCAATATCATTGTCAAACAATTTAATTAAAAAAGGACAATACTTCCCTCTGAAATGTAGTGGAATAGAAGTATAAATTAGAAGAAAATGAAAATACTCAAGTAAAGTAAAAGCACCTCAAAATTGTACTTGTATGTATTATTAGTCAAGCCAATGAAAAATTGTCTTCACAATGTTTACTTCCTCTAACTAGATGTACACTACCCAATAAATAATCATTTGGATTTGTAATGTCAATTATTTTCAGTGATACCATCACTAATTTCAACAGCATTGACAAAGTATACTAAGTTGTGAAAACCAGATTTTTAGGTGGTTGATATGCACACGTCTGTCCTGATTGGTTGCAGACAGGATATAAGAACAGAAGGGTTGCTGGTGACAAAGGTCATCAGCTGAAATTAAAAGCAACTGTACAGCCCGCAATCAATATTTGCTCTAACCTGCATCCTACATGAACGTAAACACTCACTTATTAGGTTCCAATACTCTCACGTTTTATCTAGTGCTGGGCAATGATACATTTTTTTAATCGCGATTAATCACATAGTTATGCGCAAAATTGAATAATGAATTCTAAAGTAGTGTATTGCACACTTTTAATTTAAATGTACTGCTATATACACAAAAGTGTAAATCTCAACTTAAACATTTATGTAATCAAATCAAATATAAAACCAAAGCTATTTGCCACTGCCAGGGCATAACCTTTTACAGCTTGTTAAAACAAGTTACCATCAGAGTCCAGAGCCACGATCATAACATCACAACATAAGGGCACCTTCTGAGCAATAGCTAACATTTATAAATCTGATTTCTTGTTTTTCTGAACTGGTATCAGCAGAAACATTTTTCTTTTATCAGGGAGCAGCATGAACAGTCTATGTTCAGTAGCAAGTGTCCCTGTCAAAGTGAGGTGAAGTGCTCCACGCACACGCCCACTAGCTGCCAAAGTCTAATTGTCTTGAACTTTTTGTACACAACACGCAGAACAAATCATTGGAAGAGAGACTGATCCTCCAGAATATATTACTGTTTACTAAATAGGACATCAACAGGAGGGAATTCGCATGGCAGAGCATCCCCACAAAACCAGATCAAGGCCTATCAGGTAAAGTTATGTAGCCTATAATTTTAGCTTAAGTTATATAGGCTACAGCTGTATAGCGCACAGAAGCCGTTACCTGCCGTTTACGGAACACTTGTCTGGTGTCTGATCACTGGAGCAAAGAGCAACCCCGTGAGGCCAAGCGACTACGTTGTGATTTTAAGACCAACATCTTCCCCAGTACTAATCAGCATGCTGTGGCATCGCTGTGGCATTTGATCACTTGTCTTGCTTTGTTTATCTACTTCTCCCACACACTGCATCCACCGTAGTCTGCTGAAGCCTCCCTCTACTGCTTGTTTGGGTGGGTGATTTGCAGGCTGATCAACATCCCGCCCCTCCTGTGACCCATGGCTTCACTGTATGTGTATTCAGAGCCAGTGAGCAACGGACTTTCAAAATATTAATAATAAAAAATAAATAATTGTCGTTAATTAATTAATACATTAATGCAATAATAATGCGTTAACGTGTCCAGGCTTAGTTTTATCATGTGACTTTGAGTGTGGCTTTGTGTCAGAAGGGCACCAAACAGATTTCAGAGAAACGATCATATATTTCACACATTTGTTACGTCACATAAATTCACCTCAAATTCATCAAGATACCTCGCAGAAGGTCTACACCCCAAGGCTGAGAAACTTCTTTCAGCTGTTGAACCTATTTTCAACAAATTTTCAAGAAAACTTTCAATTTCCTGGTTTAAAAGTTGAGCTACCCAGTTAAAAGTGTTCAACAAACTAAAACATACATTTATCAAAAAACAGACAAATGATTTTACTTCAAGTGTCCCTCTTCAGGAACTTGGATTGGGGACACTTTTTTTTTTTGTGCTAATATGTGCAAACACAGTTGCCATGCTTATCTGTCAGTGTGGGTGGGCAAACAGCTTCGGCAAACACAAACATCTTGGAATCACCCGGTTAAGTCAATAAGTCACTTTCAGGATGTGACTCAGTTTTAAGCAGTTCGCACCACATTGTGCTTGCACTCAGACTAGTCAGACTTTGAAATTTACATGTGGACATAATACCATTGTATCTCTAATGCCCTGCTAATGGAAGCTATTGCCGTGCTTTTACTTTTATACAACTGCGTCTGGTAACGAACTGTTGAAATGTTGCTGTTTTGTTGCTCTGTTTGGAATTAAATATCAATATCCACCATCTAAAAAATCGGCTTAATTTCCAATTACCCCTGGTATTTACATGTGTTCTGTATCTGGATAGGTTATTTAGATAAAAGCTGATCACAAGACTTTTGCATTTACACCATAGACTGTATATAAAAACACCTGGTATTAATAAGTGTTATCTTGATTCAGCCCACATCATCAGAACTTGATATGCAAAAAGTAGGCAGAGACTTTTCAACAAACATGTCCCAGGTCAAGAAAAGCGATGCTGCTGCATGGGCAGCTAGTTGTAATCTGTAGTCCTTTGCCAATGGATGCATTTTATGCATGTATTTCATGAATACATCTGTTACGTATAATTACGCATGCTTTTGCTTGGTTTGCTTGAGATAGCAGAGATGGAGTTAAGTGACCTTTTCAACTTGTTGAGCAGGTTTCTTTTCCTCAGAATGTGGCCAAAATGTACAGATTGCTTTGAAACTGGCTAAGACTGCATTGCATCTGATTGTATTCTTATTACAATATGTTGTATGTTCATCTACAACTATATCCAGACATGATACAGATCGCATGTTAATACCAGGTGTGAATGGGATTACTTGTTTGTGTTAAATATTGAGTTTTGTTGTCTGCTGTATGTAAATAGAACAATTAACACATTATAATTCATAGCTGGAAAAAAACTGCCCTTGGAGTACAAAACATTTTACTTAATCGTGTTTGTTTTCTACTTGGCATCTGTGATGAATGGTTAAGGCTTTCAGGTAGACCTCCATAGAATGCAGGGTTTGGTTTTGGTCAAATGTAAGTCATACATAACATTTAGAACATCTCTGTCTAGTCCTGTTATGTTATGCGTTCTGGCTAGTTTATTCAACATTCTCCAATATATGGTCCTCAATCAGGGGAAATGTAGTCCAAATGTACAATAAGGGGCTGGATTATTTGTCTGGTTTTGATACACAAGATCTTACAGTAGAGAGAAGTTAGAGGCATTGCACAAGCAGAAACAGCCATTAATGCTTTGGATATAGAGACTGAGAAACAAGCAGACAGGAACGCAGGGAGACATGACACACACACACACACACACACGCCTACACACCTACACACACACACACACACACACACACACTATCATACCGACTTATCAGAGTGATCATTTTATCAATATTAGGTGAAATGAATACAACTTTTTATACTTCTTTCACAGAACTGGTCTCTATTTATCTGCATGTTGACTCAACCTCCGAGCTGCTGCCTTGGCTTTGACAAAGTCCACAATGGCAGATGCTGAATCTTTCTCCTGCACAAAAGCAGTGCAAAAATCAATGTAATAGAGCAAAATAGTCTCGAACAACTATGACAGTGAATGAGCACCCCGTTGCAGTACCAAGCACAACTCGCGACACGGTGTGCAGAAGTCAGTGTCTCTGATTTTGTTATTTAAAAAGGGTCAGTGTTTAAAGAGCTGCCTATCTATGTATTCTCAAGAGCAACTTTATTGGCTTTTATATGGGTATTTTTTAAATGGTTCCTGCCAGGTAACACTGTACTACGTGTACTGTCTGAGTGAAGCAAGATGCAGAATAATAAGTATGTAGTAGAGCCTGACCAATATGGGATATATCGGCCAGAAGCTGTGTTAGATAGGGATACTTGTTCAGCTCATGTTTATTTACATATCCCCCTCTCATTTCCGACGTACAGACTGTAAAGCAGCTCGTAGATATATTCATAATATGTTAAACAATATAGTTTAACCAATCATTAAAATTAGTGCTCCTCTTCTGATAAACATGGAATTAGCCAGCTTTGTGCCAATTTAGCAACGGGCGACGTTAACTGCTGTAAGTGATGGTTAACAATATTTATAAGTAATTTATTAGAGAGAAATGAGAGGACAATTCGCTATAAGTGTTTCAGAAATAAATCTACAATCAGGCTTGTCAGCAGCGTAATCACCACTCACCTAATGTTACAATAACATTAAGCTACTGCTGTGAGCCTGGAGAGGGAAGTGAAAAACGGGAGGGTTTGGAAGTATGGTATGGTAAGAGGAGAAGTGATGAGGGCTATTTTTATTATTATTTAAGTCTTGTAATTGACATGACAAATGACTAACTCACCGCGAACACTGAGTGTGAGAGCTTATAGGAGATCCTCGCCGTAGCTCCGGTAGACTGTGGTCAGCTGATGTTTTCTTCTGTGGTGCTGCAGTGTTTTGAACAGAGGAGCTGCAGAGCTCCCTCTAGTGGGCAAACTATGCAACACTCATGACATGAGGAAAGGATCCGACTCTCCCTTTCTTTTTTAATAGTCATAAATCAGCTGTTATAAACATCGATATAGATTTATCTGCAAGTAGCTTATGCTGGAAGATAATATCTGCAAAACGATAAATCAGTCGGGCTCTAGTATGTGGAGTATACTGTACTATATATTATATACCTGTAAGTCACTACAGGTACTCTGTGGTGTTTTAATTGTTTACAAACACTTTCACACCATCACACCATTGTGTGTATTAATAAAGCATTGAAACATTTGCTAAACAGATTTTTTTTTGCTATTTATATTGTGTTACTAATAGTATGTGGCTCCCAATGAGTGAAATAGCTTCAAACTGCACTAAAGAAAATATATGTAGCATTAGTCAGAACATAGTCAGCTTACTCAAACACATTGTGTTGCAAATTAAAAGTCGTAAGTAGAAATTAGAAAAATGTTTATAGGAAAAGAATAGCTCTTTGGAAGTTTGGTTACGCTCAGATTGTGCTCAGGGTCCAGTGGTCACTGATGAGATGTTGCTTAAACCTGTAATAGCTGACTTTTTTTAGGCAGCGGAAACAAGTTGTGAACATAACATTGACATCATCACCTTATGACAAACAGTTGTGTACTTACACATCCCACCAGTTACAGAGCTACATTATCATTCATCTGGAGTCATGTTTCTGGCTACCTGGCGAATGGAATGCTAATATTCTGTACCAACTCCTGAGGTAAATATCTGGCTCTATAGGTGCTAAATTCTCCACTACATTACCCCGTTAGTCACTGTTTGTCTGTAGTTTGGTGCTGAGCAGGTAGTGTACAGTATAGGTTTTAGAGCTTTTTCACTGAAAGCAGCTGCATGCTGCAGTCAAAAGACACGATAAGAGTGGTGGGAGTGAAAGTGATAGCTAAA
>NC_060153.1:9558347-9585175 GCF_021292245.1 Micropterus dolomieu | reverse complement strand
AGTGTCTCTGATTTTGTTATTTAAAAAGGGTCAGTGTTTAAAGAGCTGCCTATCTATGTATTCTCAAGAGCAACTTTATTGGCTTTTATATGGGTATTTTTTAAATGGTTCCTGCCAGGTAACACTGTACTACGTGTACTGTCTGAGTGAAGCAAGATGCAGAATAATAAGTATGTAGTAGAGCCTGACCAATATGGGATATATCGGCCAGAAGCTGTGTTAGATAGGGATACTTGTTCAGCTCATGTTTATTTACATATCCCCCTCTCATTTCCGACGTACAGACTGTAAAGCAGCTCGTAGATATATTCATAATATGTTAAACAATATAGTTTAACCAATCATTAAAATTAGTGCTCCTCTTCTGATAAACATGGAATTAGCCAGCTTTGTGCCAATTTAGCAACGGGCGACGTTAACTGCTGTAAGTGATGGTTAACAATATTTATAAGTAATTTATTAGAGAGAAATGAGAGGACAATTCGCTATAAGTGTTTCAGAAATAAATCTACAATCAGGCTTGTCAGCAGCGTAATCACCACTCACCTAATGTTACAATAAACATTAAGCTACTGCTGTGAGCCTGGAGAGGGAAGTGAAAAACGGGAGGGTTTGGAAGTATGGTATGGTAAGAGGAGAAGTGATGAGGGCTATTTTTATTATTATTTAAGTCTTGTAATTGACATGACAAATGACTAACTCACCGCGAACACTGAGTGTGAGAGCTTATAGGAGATCCTCGCCGTAGCTCCGGTAGACTGTGGTCAGCTGATGTTTTTAATTGTTTACAAACACTTTCACACCATCACACCATTGTGTGTATTTATAAAGCATTGAAACATTTGCAAAACAGATTTTTTTTGCTATTTATATTGTGTTACTAATAGTATGTGGCTCCCAATGAGTGAAATAGCTTCAAACTGCACTAAAGAAAATATATGTAGCATTAGTCAGAACATAGTCAGCTTACTCAAACACATTGTGTTGCAAATTAAAAGTCGTAAGCAGAAATTAGAAAAATGTTTATAGGAAAAGAATAGCTCTTTGGAAGTTTGGTTACGCTCAGATTGTGCTCAGGGTCCAGTGGTCACTGATGAGATGTTGCTTAAACCTGTAATAGCTGACTTTTTTTAGGCAGCGGAAACAAGTTGTGAACATAACATTGACATCATCACCTTATGACAAACAGTTGTGTACTTACACATCCCACCAGTTACAGAGCTACATTATCATTCATCTGGAGTCATGTTTCTGGCTACCTGGCGAATGGAATGCTAATATTCTGTACCAACTCCTGAGGTAAATATCTGGCTCTATAGGTGCTAAATTCTCCACTACATTACCCCGTTAGTCACTGTTTGTCTGTAGTTTGGTGCTGAGCAGGTAGTGTACAGTATAGGTTTTAGAGCTTTTTCACTGAAAGCAGCTGCATGCTGCAGTCAAAAGACACGATAAGAGTGGTGGGAGTGAAAGTGATAGCTAAAAAATGAGCTGAATCTCACTATAAAGCTTTCTAAAGCTGAGTGGAGCTGCAATTCCGCAATTCTTTGTAGGTTCATAACTAAGAGCAACCACTTTCACAGTCAAATGTTGTTACATTGTCATTTGATACATTGTTATAAAAATATTTATCTAGCTACTTTAAAGTGTGTTTTCTGAATCAATATGTGTTTTTATAGGGCTAAAAGTTGCTGGCAGCAACATTCAGTATTTTACTGGTGAGATTATTGCCATGAGAACATCAAAAAGGGTGCTTGCATATCAATAGCAAAATTCCTTTACATTATATACGATATCACATCAAAATGGTTTCTTCAGTGCCTTATGTTGCTACCCTTACTTATAACCTGGAAAATTTGCAGGCTGACCAACCATATGAAACAGACAATAGTAACATGAGACTGTAAAATATCCCCGGTCAAGCTCAGAGTTGAAAACCAGGTCAGACTCTCCGCTTGGTTTAAAAGTTCAGTGCTTAGCCTGAGTTTGGTGTCAGCCAGCCACTCAAAATGTCATCACCTGTTTCTGGAGGAATTACAATGTGACAGCGCTTTGGACATTTCCATGAATTCTGTTTGTTGTGAAGAGGCGCCTACGCTATCCGGATGGACCTGGAATAACCTGCTGAAAATATTCCCATCTATGTCACACATGTGAAAGGTATATCCATGGGTTTCCTAGATCCCTGAAGGATAAAAACACAGACCAGGTGCACTTTTACACTCAGAGTCAGTCATTCTGTGAGGGAGGAAAGCATAGAGGGAGGCATCTATAAAACAAACATGGGCGCAGCAGTGGAAGGGCAGAAGTGGCAGGATGGGAACTGCTGCCAGACACATTACAAGGAGCTCTAATGAGGGAGCCCGCACTCCCCCCCCCAACAGAGAGGAACGCAAGGCGGGAATTAATTGTGAGGGCGATGATGGCGAGCGAGCTGAGGAGCAGGTCATTACTGCACGCCTCATCCTGGAGCGCCGCGGGCAGAGCGTGGAACGCCACGCTACTAGCACAATTCCCATGATCCCACAGGGGGGGGGGGGGGCATATAGCAGGAGGGGGAATGAAGGGGACAGAGAGAGAGGAATAGGAAAAGATACTGTAAGAGGAGGAAAACAGCTTTCTCTTTGTTGGAAACAAAAAAATTAAATCAAATGTAGTGATTAATAGCATTATCCATTGCAATAATTACTGTTTCTCTACATCTGATTTTCATTAAAGCCATTTGTTCTATGCATCATACTGTAGATATCATAGTCCCTTCTACAACAATAATTGCTATTCATAAACAAGTAAAAATGTAACATAAATTACATTTTATTTGTCATTTCACAGTTTTCTTATTAATATCATCCACTGCAAGCTTGATCATTACTGGATTCAATTTGTAATATGACATTGCAGGGTGCACACTGTAAAAAACGCTACTGGGAAATTGCTCAATTATAAGCTGCAAAGAGCAACTGCAAAAAATAATTTTACACCTAATAGTTGAAGGAGCACTGGAAAAAAAATCAAGGTAATCATCAAGGTAATGATCAGATTTTCAGGTGCTTTACTCTTCTAATCTGCACACAGTGTAATAACTGACTCTTTGTCATTTCTCTTTGTGTGGTTTGTCGCCCTTATGAAACCTGTGACATCGGATTGAATACATTGGACACATTGCCCTCTAGTGGATATTTAATGTATGTAGATAATGTATATCACAGCCATAGACAAAAGTGACTCACATCTAGAATTTCTGACGCTTTTATCCTGCGGCAGTTAAATTCAACAGCAGATGTTAAATAAGTATGATTAATATTAAATGTTTTATAGGGTCCTCTGTGGTTAGGCAGAATCCTAATAGCATGTACCTGCACAGAAATGCATTTATAGTAACTTTTCTTTTAAAAAACAGGGCTAATCATTAGTCCCATGTGAATGGGAATTATAATGGCTATGACAAATATAGTCATAATTTACAATGACTCTAGGTAAAAGCCATTAATTATTATGGATTTCTCTCATTAAATGTTTACTGATCTCATAAAAGAGCAGGTGTAACTGAGTGCAGCAGATAAACTAAAAGTCATTTTTAAACTCTAATGTTTTGTACATTTACTGGAATACATCCAATCTACGCAACTGGTGTTATTAGATGCTGCAAAATTAAATTCTAGCCTTAGACATGGAAAATTCATTATGACTCAGTAATTAAATACAAAAAAACAGAAATACAAGCAAACACTAACCGACTTTTGCATATACCCCCTCCCTTTCCCCATAACCGAGGAGCTTTTTGCGTTATCTTAACTTATAACGAGAGAGCAGAGACACACCTCTTTGATGATGTATTTAACGACCCCATTCAGTGCTTTTCCTCTTTCACTACTTTCATGACTAGGAACCCTAATGAGACCAGTGCTGTTGCCTTGGGGATGGCCAAGCCCATTGCATTAGCACATGAAATCATTTAGGCCATGTCTCCCAGAATAAAAATATCATTATGGTGAAGCTCCCTGTAAAAGCGAGCTGAAAGCCTGCTGCTGCCAAGTGTTTTTTTTTGTCAAGATGAAGTATTCCAAGGGACAAATTGAGAGAGGACCTCACTAAACTGCTCTCTGGCCTGCTTTGCTGTTGTGTGAAAGAGGGTTGTGTGGTTATTAGAAAAACAATCACTACATAGAGCCTTATGAGAAGCATAATTGAACCAAAAGTCAAAGGTCTCATTATTACATTCAGGTATGTTACCATTAGCTATAGATTCAGGCAGGATTAATGGTCTCCCTGTAGAGAAAGGGCTGTTTGCTATGTAGGTGAGATTGAAGATGAACATTGGGGGATAGGAGAGACGTCAAGCGGAAGAGGAGCAAGAGGGAGGTAAGGTATACAGAGAGGCAGCAACAGCATGTAGAACCAGAATATTTTCACATGAAACTTGGTAACCTAAGTGTTTATTTCGACCAAACCAGAGTTGATGGACGAGTACTAACCAAGACGTTTTAGTGAGTGTGATTTTGTTTCAGTGGAGTTTGAATGAAGTGTGCTATCTGCGCTACAATAAGTTCACAAGGCAATTTGTTCGGTGAAAGAGAGTTGAAGTTGAATTCATAAAGCATAGGGTTGTATTTTTCTGTTAATAATGTCCTTTCTTGACATTATGTGAGTTTATTTTATTCATTTATTTGACTAGAAAAATCTAAGAGAGCTTGTGTAATGCCACAAAGTCGCCGCTCGCACACATCTCCAGGCTGAAACTATGTTGGGAAGGGGGAGGCCTGAGCTATGCTATTGGACAATCGCCTCTTGAGGTACAAAGTGGTATTATGAGACAGGCTGGGACTAGCTTATTAGCATGCTAACTTCAGCAGATATCTCTTCAACACAATACATACACATCTTTGACATAATGTCTTAATTGTTACTTCTTCACATTCTGCTGATAATGTTTGTTAATTTTTTGCATGTGACCATATCTTACACACCTTAAGTTGACATTTTTAGCAAAATTCACCTTCATTTTCAATGACTTGGTTTGAAGATTATTAAAAACTTGAGTTTAGAAAGGGAACCTTTTTTGTGACAGATTTTATTTATATAGTGTAGGACAAAAGAAAACATTATTTATTTGCAATGTAATGTAAGAAGTTAAGTTTCAGTGTTTCACCACTGCAACTGTATATTTGGTGTCTTGTATGTCCATGTCGGCAGGGCATGACACAACCTATAACTTAATTAGAAGTTAGATACAAACTGAGTGAGAGGCCTGGTCTAACCTGTGATTTAGTCCTGGTTTTGAACAAAATAAATAACAAAAAAAGTTGACCTGCCTTAAAAACCAAGGGGTTGACAAAGGGGAGACATCCACTTGATTTGATCAACTTAGACTGCTGACACCTCATGTTAGCATGAGACAAACTTTGGAATACATTTTTACACAGAACGAGCACTGTGGATTTTGTCCTCCACCACTTACATTGGTGGGAAGAAATATTTTATTGGCCAGCACGAACAAGAGGTATGATTACAACATGCAGAAACCGTTTAAATGTACATATGGGCATGTGGATATTGTTTTAAGACAGACTTGGAGAAATGTGAACCTATCCTTTAATGCCTTGTAAACTCTGACAAACCTGACAAAAGACAAAAGCTATTAAAACAGTTTTAAAATTGCCTTTAAAAAAAGTTGAACCTAAATTCTGGGCTGCAGGCTTTACATCCTTTACTTTTTTTGCTAAACCACAGACCTGCAACCAACATTACAATTCACCAGGAATATCTGCAGCAGCACAAAACATGATAATTTATGTAAGTGCTTGTTTGTGTGTTTGTGAGTGGGGGAGGGGGGCATATCAGGAAGCGCTCGTGTTTGTGCGTAAATCATGTCTAACCATATGCTGCCTTCCTCCGCAGCGCACACGCAGCCGAAATTGATCGTCAACCATCTCCTGCTCACAACAGCGTGGGCAGAGAGAGAGCAAGGTCACAGCCAAGGACTTGCCATAATCAGTGATGGGCTGTGGAGGGGGGCTTATGTGTCACGCCACAGCTGTTACGCTACATACTTTGAGTCACAAGCACATCTTTACTGCTGCAAAACATCCCCTTAATTACCTTAATGCCAGACTGTCTCTCCCTGTCTGGATGAATTCTGCTCTGGATGCTTTAATCTGAGCCTAATCTCCACCATTCTCACATACTGTTTTGGGAGTAAAATCATAGCTTTGCCTTCCTTATCTGTTTTTATTTCCTGTCAGGTTTAAGTGTTTTATGGCTCAGTAGTTCAGAGGAAGGGAGGTTTGTCTGGTGATAGACAACATGGCTGGGGGCGGCTGTTGCGCTGTGTGCTTGTCATGCTGAACCAAGCCCGAAGCAGGTGAAGGGATGATTTCATGTCTGCGCCATCTAGAAGGACCGTCTCAGCTGCCAATGCAAAGATAAGCAAGGAGGAGGCTGCTTCTGCTGCTGGGGCAGCTGTATGACTGTTTCTGAACCATGAGCGGCAGGCAGCTCAACATGCTGGTTGTGTATCATTTCAGGCAGACAAACAAGTTGAGCAACAATTCTGAGCAAGTGCCTTGTTTACCATCATACCTACAGAGGCCAAGTAGTCTGAGCTAGGTGCAAAAGTTTACTCATTTTGAAACAACAGTATTCCTGTGTGGGAATAAGAATAAAACATCAGATTTTTGACATATAGATGCGGCACACATACACCATTAATAATACTGTAAATACAGATGGGCAGAGCTGGACCGTCCTATTCGCTCACTACACACTTTGCGTAGGCCCCCCGCATAAAAGCAGGGCCCCGCTACAGTCTTGTTTCAAAGGTGAAAGCAAGTGTCAATGTTTACAACTTTGATGAGAGGAAGAAGAGGAAACTGTCCTTATGGGCAAAACAAAAGCTCAATAAGAGTGAATTGTGGAAACAGCAGTCCTCTCAAAGTCTGATTCAGTAAGTTAATGTTAATGTGCTAGCTGCAGTGCATCTCTCTGTGTTTTGGTTGTTTGGCAGACTTTGTGTCTGAACAATGTTAGAGTGAAATACAACTATTAATTACGTTTGTTAAACACCAAAGGGCAAAGGTGTTTATAAACTGCAGTTTAGAAAAGATAACCGCTTCACGTGTGAACATGCGTTCATATGCGCATGCACGAAAGGAAACTCGTGCCTTCCAGCAGCAACCTCTCTGAGGACCAGTCAACATACGGATGCCAAGGAACTTCAAAAGCGCACATCATTTTAAAACAAGATGCTGATTTTCAGGCAAGGTTCAGTTACATCTCTGGACTAGACAAGATCAAAAGCAATGGATTGACATTGACTAGACTGAGGCAATATGGGTGCACATCTATCAGTAAATAGGGCATCACAATAAGCATCCCATATTCTGTCAAGTCATAATATAAATGGTATTTTATATTTGAAAATGTATTTAAGGAAACCTGAGAGAGCCAGTTTGAGAGGGCCTGATGTAGCTGATAACATTAATATATAGAAAATATCTATAATTTACAGGGGCTGTGCTTAAGTTTGTCAGTAGAGTAGATGCTGGATCATCAGCCAGTGCAAGCACAGTTGATCTACATTCAGCATCAACCAGTACTTGCACAGACCCAGTACAGACGCGTTTAGCACACACAGCAAGCCTCAACCAGTACGAGCACAGCCAGAGCTGTACAGCCAGCATCAGACAAAAACAGCTCACACCCTAGTGGAACAGTTGCTGCTCCACCGAATGACCCAGCAGGTTGACGCCCAGTCTTAACCAACTTCATGAGGACTGAGGGCGATTTAAACCAACACTGTATATTTCTACAAGAGGTTTCCATTCAGACTTATTACAGAGACAGGCTGTTTTAAAGGAGGGAGGATTGCAGTGATAGCACTGCCTTAGCAGGTGTGACTTTGTAGCAATGGCAAATAGTTTACATGGCTCATGAGTCAGGTAGGAGGGGCCCATAGCAGAATTTTGCTTATTGCCCCACGGAGGTCAGGACCATCTCTGCAGATGGGTGTCTTATTAACTTTTTTGGGCAACTACGATCTGCCACAACAGCTTCCCTGCGTCTTCTCATAGTAGCTTAAGTAGCTGCATATAGTTAGTTTAAGTTATATTTTGCTACTACTTCCTAGATTGCCCTCACTTTCTAATGCTTGTGATGGGAATTAAATCAGTTTCTATACCGGAGTAAAATTTTACTTGATAATTTTCCTGTTATGTGACTTTATTGCTTAAATATTTGGTTGGTACTACTGTAATGTGCTTTTATTTAAGGAAATCTGAATACAAAAACATTTACTTGTAATGAAGTTGTCACTTTCACTCAATACTTCATCCACCACCAACACTTTATGTACTCCTCATGAATAGTAGACCGCATGTCCTCCTGCCTTCATGTTACAGAAGTATAACCTACTGTGACCTTTCAAAAGCAGAAAACCTTATGTAATACTTAGGAATACTGCTATCTTACTAATCCCTTGACAAACAGAGAGGTGGCAAGGACAAAAGGAGACTGTGATGTGTTGTGGCTGCAACATCACAGTGTTTGCTGTTGGGACATTTAGGTGGGGGCACAACCAGAGGTCACCTGTAGGAGTGTGGTGAATCAGGTTCTTGTTTAGATGGTATGGAGACATTTAAGATTGCTGTAGTGTGATGTGACATTAACAGTCACAAATGTCAAATGCCAGCAGAGTGGCTGCCTCTCAAGTTTTTTTCCTTGAAACAGACACAGATCATATCTCTGGAGGAAGAATAACGTTGTCCCTCTGCAAAACAGCCCTTAAGTTACCCCTCACTTAAGTTATAATACTTTTATATAAGCAATGACTGCAAAAAATAGAACTGAATAGATTAATAACAATAATAATAATTTAGGTTGAATTTGTGAAAAGTTTGGCTTTCTTTGTGACTTACAAAACTGCAATGAGGTTTCACAATCTGTAACCCTAACCCCCCACTAACTGAAGGAAACTGTAAGCCCACTCATTCTGACATACGCAATCTCTTTGAGAGCAGGATCAGATGCATTGTAGGTCATCATGCATCACCAGCAGGGGTCATCATCTGCTCCATGCCAAACACCAGAGAATGCTGTTAACAGACAGTGGGGCTTCAATGCTTTGAGAGCATGCAGTCTGTCAACTACATACTGGTCATGAACAGCCTTGGAATTGTAAATATTTCTTTTTCTAAGTGTGAGACAGTCTTTACAAATCAGACACTGATTTACAATAGACAGGGATAATTTTTAAAGAACTTTCTGTTGATTAACATAGCCAGGTCATGACAAAGTGTGTGCATGTGTGTGTGTCTGTTTCATGGATATGTAGAATGGCAGTTTCACATAGAGCAATGACCCAAACGAGTGGAGGCCGGGTGATGATCCCCCTCTGGGATTGAGAGTTAAAGAAGTGGGTGAGAAGCTTGCATCAAACAGCTGGTGAAAAGGGCTTCCCCACTCTTAACAGAGGGCCGTGCCTCCAGAGGCTTCAGCTGGGGGGCGGTGTGTAAGGGGAGGATGGAAGCACCTGCAGCCTGAATGCGGGAACCTGCTCTTAAACCTCTCACAAGCAGTAGGTCGCCACGGGAACAGTGGCATGTCATGAATTGCCTTATCCAACCCTGCTGTGCCCACGGAGGACCTCTGTCAATCGTTGATGGCACGCACACCGCAGACAGAGAGGAACTGTGAAGTGGGACAAATGTCCTGTCCTTAAAAATGTGCAGGAAATGTTAATTAAAGTAAAAGAGCACAAACATCTTCAAATCTATTGCCTTTTGGAGCTTTATAATACCAAATAACTGTTCTCCATTACTCTCCCTCTCTTTCTTTAAACCCCAGTCCCCATGCCCCAGACCCCTGCTGTGGCTCAAACAATTAGGCTATGTGAGACCCACACTAACGACTCTCCTTAGTCTTTTAAGATAACTACAGGAGGAGGGGCAGCAGTGGGTGACATCTTGTTAGGGGGGGAATCCTATGGTCAGTCACTTGTGTATTGGCCCAAGTTAGAGGATACCTAGTTATTACCCTACATAAAGAGTTTGTATGTGTGTTTAGATTGCCCCAGGTGAGATGTGTGCCAATACCACTGGTGCTTGTGAGAAGTGCTGATTTTCTCAGCTTCGTGCCTCAGATGTCACCTTTTTCTCCCACTTTCAGACCAGTGTAAAGAAGGCCGTAAATCAGTGCTTTCATCACAAATCAGCCTCTACTGACTTGAGACTCCACCTTATTTAGGACCAAATGATTCACACCAAATACAAGCAGAGTGAGGTAATCACATGTCCACAGTAATGTGGGTAGTTATAAAAAACAATGTTTGTTGGTATTTTTCTTAAGTGCAGTTCGCACTGAAATGACAAAACAACAGAAAAGCAATTAAGTCTCTTGACATGGGCATGTGCAAGCCACTTGATTCAGATCACATGACAATCATATGTTTTCTTTGTCCATAACAACATGAAAATAAAGGGTTTTGAAGTATATCTGTTTTTGGTGGTCAACAGCACTGGTATGGTATGGATGGATGTATATATATAGAAATATATCAGATTTATTTATTAGCGTTAACATGGCTTTAAGGTAAGACATCGAACCAACCAAGAACAATTATGTTGGTGCCATGGAGCTGACAAACATAAATAATTGTTTCTCCATCAAAAATGTGTGGGTAAAACAGCAGTTGTTAAATACAGATCAAACAGGGTGCTGTTTATGCTTAAGTAATCTAAAGATCTTAAGGTCACAAAGAACTTTAAATTATCTATGAAGATTACATACTTCAAGTTTGCAAAGGACAGTTGCTTTACACAAGTCCTAACTTCTTCTTCATCAGTGTGCACCTATATTGTGCTAGCAAATGTAAGAGTTCAACATTAAACTGTAAGTTGGCTCTATCATTCAGTAGACCTTGTGACTTTTGTCAGTTACATTTTTTGACATGACAAGTAAAATGTTGAAAATGACGACTCATTTCACTCTGTGGTTTCACCACCGCCCGGTTTGATAATGTGATCTTGAGCTTTAAAGCCAAGTGTTACATGAAAGACCTAAAATAGCCTGTTCAGGGAGTAGGGCTATGAACCACCACATGACTTATAGTGACACACAGATCTTAAAACCAGAGGCCCAGATCTTTGACCTGAGGAGCATGTAGGATCCTTTGTTTTGTTTGGCATAAATCAATGAGAGCACCAGGCCCGCAGGAAAAACAGTTTTAAATCCCTCACTAATGCTGATCGTCATCTTTAGGTGTGAACTCAGTCAAGTGAGAAGTGTGCCTAAATTTTGATGACCCTGGGAGCGCAATGAGGCTACAGCTCTGTGTTTACAGATGAGGTGACGGCACATGCCTCCAGTCCTTTGAAATGTGACAAGGTGAGAGGAATGACCAGATAATCTCTGATTTACAAGTTACAGTATCTTTCAGTGGGAACAAGACCAGCACCTGCATTTTTGGAGCGCTGTGGCAGCAAATCAAGCCCTGAAAATTTAAAGGACAACTAATAAATACTTTTTTTACATTTTACATTTAGAAAAGACAAAATATACAAGCTTATTGCCTGAGAATATCACAAGCTACCTGTATTTACCTGTACTTAATGCAGCTAAACCAGACAAGTTGACTTGAGGGCACTTTCTTGTGTACAGTAGCGCCTGAAGGAGCACGACCAGGAAGCTGACCAGTCCAAACAGCCACTGAAGCCCTGCAGCACTGATCACTGGGACACTTCACTGCTGCAGTGGTGGATTTACTGCCTTGCTCAGGGGTGCTTTTCATTCATTCACAACTCATCTGGGGATTTAAATGTTGTGGTACACAAGCCCCTTAACTATCAGCTTGGCTTGCCACAGTTCATGTTACCTTAGTAATTTACAAAGACAACAAAAAGACAGGCATAAACACGCCACCGTCAGCAGTCCGCTGGAACTCCAGAAATATTCAGTCAACATCTTATCACCTAGAAACAGAGCTAAGAGACCACTTACTGATATCAGCTCAGTTGTTTTGACACAGTACTAACTGTAATTCAATTAAAACAATACAAACTAATATTTTTGCATGACAGACAACAGAATGCAAGGCTGTATACTATGAGGGGGCATGTACAGGAACTTCTATTATTTATTTTCACAATGACAACAATCTCAAAGCTTAAACATTATTCTAAGGCTCATATGGTTTGTTTTATCTCCTCCTTTGTGATCAGTTTAGATTTAAAGAGGAAATCAATGAGGACCTTTACTTGGGTTCACCTAAACTGTCCTTTGGGAAATGAAAAGTGTTTCTGATCATTTTGGACATTCTGTGTAGGTCTAGTGTTAACCAGTGAAAAACTCTCAAAAGCAGCAAGAACGACTGTACAATTGAGTTGAAAGACATTAAGGCCTACACATCTACCTGTGTAACTGAGTTATGTAAAAACAGAAGCCAGACCTGATGTAAAACCGTGTATTTTGTCTTAACAGGATCTGTGTTGCAGCAAGAGTAACTCCTCCTTCCTCTCTCTGCCTCTTCCCTTCCCCCATTCTGTGTAAAAACAAATCTCCTTTTCTGCTCAGTGCCTGAAACTATTGAGTCAACAAATGTCACTGCAGCAAGGCAGGGGCTGCTGGGAAAGAGGTGGGGTCTCCTGTTAAGCCCAAACTGCAGCTAAAGGCAGATTATTTTCAGACAAGACCCACCTGTTAGTAAAGTAAAGAGGAATTAAATAATTTAGTGAATGGGGGTGCCATTGTGTTATGAGCTTGGTGGTTAAAGCTGTGATCATCTGTAAAGAAATGACACTGTTTTATACTAACTATATTTATAATACTAATACATTTTATTTTTCTAAAAACCTATGATCCCCAAGTTTTACTATTGGAATCAGTGGAACTGTTTGTTATGTTTATGACCTTTAAAATCAAAGATGCAATAACACATTCTTGCACACTTTGCAAACTGAACCACAGACTTACAGCTCTGCATAAAGACCTTACACAGAAACCCACAACATAATCCACAGCTGAAGTTTTAGTACTTTCCCTTTGATAACACACTTTTACTTGTGTCATTTCAACAACCTTCCAGGGCTGAATGTGTCTTTTAAATCACCCTCAGCCCCCTTTTCTCTCTCACTCTGCTCTCTCTATCTCTCTCAAGCCCACGTGGCCGGTGTCAACAGGAGGTGGGTCTTGGCAGATGCATGAAGCAGAGTATGCTGCCTGTGTGCAGCCTGGAGACTTGTATTACACACCGCTCTAAAAATGAGCCAGCCAGCCGAGGCGTGCCAAAATAACACATAGCCATTGTGCATTGCTCAACTGGTTGGACTCCAAGCTGGCCACCTCTGATTGTTGCTGTAATGCTCGAAAACATAAGGGCTATTACACCACAGGGGGAACTTCTGTAACCAATGACAGAGGAAGAAAGAAAATGAAAGAGGGAAGTCAAGATAGACAGCAAAAAGGGAGGGAAAAACCCTGAGTCACTCAGCTTCCTGTCTGAGAAAAGGAAGGGGGTGGAGGCACCTTCTGCTCTGCCACAGTCAGACAGTTGTGGCCAGTGCAATAGTCAACATAAAGCGCACTGGAGTGGAGTCCCGTCCTGCTTACTGAATCCACTCCAGTGCTTCAGGGCAGCCATCATAGTGTTCATTATTATGTGCGGCTGAGGGAAGAAGAAAAAAAAGAGGAGGGTGCAGAGGAGGGAAAGAAAACTGTGTCTTTGTGTGGGAGGACTCAGCAGGAAAGTGATTTTGTGATTATCTGAGTTTGCCAGAAAAGCAACGCTGTTCCCCCTGACCTGCAACATCATCTTGCCTACTCTGCGCCTCCGTTGCCTTAAACCAGAATTACATTTGAGTGTGCTTCTCAGGCTGGCACACAGCAAACAGCGACACCGGGCTTCTCCTGATGATGAGAGCTGACGTCAGACTGGTTTCCATGAATATTGATGTGGAGGATAGTCTGTTTCATAGAAGAACAGAAGGAGGCAAGATGGCTGCCCTTTAGGATTTGTTAAAGAGGAGATCCAGACGGTTTGTTGGAATTTCTACAAAGTGGAGGGACATATAAAGGAGGTGAGAATTTACTTACTATGTTAATACTCTGGTTACTCTTTTCTCTTGTAACCTTGTTTGTATTTTTGGTGGTTTTTGTGTCAGGCGAGGTACAGCAAATGTCCCCCACCGTCAAAAGCAAGAGCCAACATTATAAGGAGGGGATATTAGATAAAGCTACTCCAACATGGCTGACGATTTTCTTTCTTTCTTTTTTTTGCCGGCTGAAACTGAAAGACACCTTCTGTGTTTTCCTGTATGTTCTGTGTTCACTCAACATTCTTGCTGCTTTTGAATGAATCATAGAAAATGGTGTACTTAGACTGCTTGTTCAGGAGTTTTTCTTTAAGCATAATTAAATGCCTATTTTAAACTCCCTTTCTTTCCTTAACATTTCCACTTTATTTTTTTATTAGCCACATGCAATTAAAAGTGTGTTTGAGTGTGTACTTTGTATGAGTGTTTGTTTTAAGAGGGGAAACACATTTTAAAAATACATTCATGTGTAATTAATAGCTATTACAGAATGATGATCTTTTTCATTATATGTTTAGATGCAGGCAGTGTTATCCTTATCAGCTTCTCATTTTCATATCCATGGCTGTGTGTATGTGTTTTGTTTGTGCTGTTCAGCAGGGAGACTGTATGTAGGAGAGTAAAAGTGCAACCTGGACACATCCAGCAGTAAGTGCATAGTGTCTGCACAGCAGTAGAGCTGGAATAGCTTCTGGCTTTGTGCATCTCTGTTAATCAGCTTTCATTGCTTTCACCACTGAATGACAAGCAGACACAAAGGCAAACCCCAAGGAGAAGCAAAAGAGAAGAGAATTGCAGTGGCAGAGTGTAGTAGAGGCAGACAAGGTCAGAAAGCTCTGTAAGAAATGAAATTCAATCCTACTGCACCATTAGCTGGGGGAACAAGAATGGTAATTCTGGAGCAGGTTTTTCCTCTTATAGATATTTTTTAAACTAGAGGCTAAACAAGGGATTGTTGCCAGAAAGCAGCAACAAACATCTCTGAGAAACCAAACCAATAGTAGTTTGACAAGAATGTATATTTTTAATGCAACACAGGCAGTTAAAGGTCACAACAATCAAACTGCTGTGTTCCTTTGGAAACAGAGCTATTGACAAATAGATTATTGACAATCCAAAGAAAAACGTGTCTGTGTGTTTCTATTTGTGTGTGATCTGTAATCATTTTTTTAAAGGAATTGATGTAGAATAACAGTATGGTGACCAAATGCTTGCACAGATAGAGAAATTAACTACAGTAATGGAGTGATAACAGTGAGGTGAATGTTTGCATACCCTGATGGTTTGGAGGTTTTGTGAGAGTACACACATTGTCTTTTTAGAAATACACTAGTTAAATACATAAGTACATGTATACTCCGATTTATTACAGAAAATCAGGTCTTAGTTCAATTAGCAAATAGGTAATTGGTTGTTAGTTCTTTTTTTTCCTGAATTCATTAAGTGCTACTTTAAGATTAACATCTGAATGGCCAATTAGAATATAACTGAACTCCCTCAGGTTTGTGTATTGGGCTTGTGTATTCTACTGACTGCAGTTGTAATGTAACGACAGTACGGCCTCAGGTAAAAAGCTAAGTAAAGGCACAGTTGCAAGGTGGAGAATAATGACTAACCTTTATCTGGGCATTGTGACTTAACAGTGTAGGGTGTCTGCGGGAGCAATGCAGGAATTCAGCTGAGCTTTGACTTTTCTGAACTTAAAACCATAAGTCAAGACTGTTGTAGTGAAATGCGTGGATAAAAGGGGCTATAGAGAAGGTGAAGGGGCGGTGAAGTCAAAATAAAGTCAGTTGCTTGTCAAGTGACTACAAGACAATCACCAAGCTTTTAAGTGAACAGCTGATGACAAAGACTCACCAGACAAAGACCACTATTCTCAGCTCTCTTTCCCCTTTTGATTTAAGCATTTTTTTTTAAATGTTCGTGTTTACATGCTGCATTTCTGCGGTGGCCTTTGCAGAGCATGTAGCACTTACTATACAGTTTACACGCACTACTCTAAATAAAAAGTATACTGCTTGTAGTGGAAGCGAATCCCATGTTTCGTCCTAGTGGGCTGTCAGGTAACTTTCACACCAACAACAGTGGTGTATCCCTCTGACGCAATGGCATGGCTGTGTTTTGATATGGCATGCATGGCCATTGACTGTGTAGTGTCAACACGAGTGCTTAAGCAGGGGAGTTCTCCATAGAACTCGTAAAGTATGTTGTGACTGCATGAGATCAGGTGATCCACGCTTTTGTGCCCGTGTATGTATGTGTATGTGTGTGTGTGGGTGGGTGGTGATCCCATTGCCCCATTCATGATGTTAAGATAATAACAACATATAAATGTCTCGTGAAAGATATTGTTGTTTTTATTTACCTACCCTTAGAGATGAAATTAATAAAACTATTATTTTAACAGCTCAAACTACAAACAATGAGATTTCTTGATTTATTTTTTACTATTCCCTAAGTGCATTAAACATTACATTCCACACTATATCTACTGCATAGTTTGGATGGATCACATCTAACCCAGTCCATTACTTGCTAATGAAAACACATTAATGGTTGTCACAATGCGGTTGTACAATTTCCTGTTCACCTTTGTGCTTAGGATTACAAACGCTAACCCTGACCTGTACAATAATGCCACATTATAAAATTAAGAAACATACAAAATCTTACTGGGGGCATTTTCATGAGCCTCTGCTTGGCTGCTGTTACGTCAGCAGCTGAAAAGGCAGCAGAGCATTAATGGTACTAAAATGGGGGAAGGGAGATCAGATAGATCAATCACATGCACATAGCTTCTCTCATCCATCCACACCTCCAGATAAAGCCATGCGGTTGGATTGCTCCTTCGTCATGGCCGTAAGTCCCCTTTAAGTCACTCCCAGGGCAAAGACAATATCACCTTTGGGAAGAATGTCCAGTTGCCATAGCATTCCACAACAATGCTGCCCACTTACAATACCCAAGCCCTTACCCAAGCTCTAACCTCTGACCCCACTCTGTCCAGCCCACGCATCATATTTCCACCCAAGGGCTGCTGCACAAATGACACAGAGAAACAGGCCCAGTGGCAGGTTAGACATTTTAGATTGCACTACCTGCTGGCTGGCTGGTTGTAGCTTCACTGCTTTTCACGAGACAAAATGGCGAGATACTGAGCATTGTATTGATTTCTACAATATTGATTTCCCTCTTGTCTGCTATTGGGGTTTTTTTTGCTATGGAGACCTAGAGAGACGCAGCAAACCACAATCAGGTGTTTCTGAAATGGAATGTTAGTGCCATAATGGAGTAGCTCATTTACGTGCCCTTTTTAAACATTTGCACACAATTTGCCATCAACAGTCCACAACTGCGACAATGTTCTTGTTAATTAAAGGGAAAAAAGCTGGATTTTCTGGATGTGGTCCAATGAGCCTTAGCTACAGACATCCCAGTGGAGTTTTAATAGACAAATTTTAACTGCATACCATATGCCCTTTTATTTAGCATTATATTTGCAAGGTTTACAATTTATTGGAAGCATCCATGCTTTATGTACTGATAACTTCTCCATGCATGGACTTACTGCAAATAAAAGTATTTCTATTAACTAAAGTCAAATCATAAAAAATATGTCAGTTATCAGTAATTGCCAAACCAGATCCACCCCACACCCCAACGAGAATCTTGGCGTTCCGTCCCATTAAGGCCCTTCCTTGTAAAAGACACTCTACTGTAATTATGGCTTGTGAGTGGTTTATGGGTCATCACTGGAACTGTGTAATAGTAATCTTGTTTTTATGAGTCTGAGATACAAAAACGTTATCAGCAATTGCTACATCCGATAGTGAATTCTAAATATGACTCGTGGCCGCCTTTTTCCACGAGGCCGTGCGTTGTTAGTCGGATTGAGGCGCAACTATGGAGTGAGACTGATAAGGCTCTGTTTGAGTGGCAAGGGGCTGGAGGGTGTTTCTGGCCCTGTGAACATGTATCGATGTCAGGGTTTACCTCAGGGGCGAGACAGCAAGGGCAGCGACTCAAAATCTTTCTCCACGTGAGCACATGCACATGGCCGCTCTGTTTACAAACACTATCCTGGCATTCTGTAGAGAGAGAGGCAAGTGAGATGTTACGTAACCACCCCAAAGCTAATAGCATCTCTTGCCGCCTCTCGTCGGTCCGCCTCTCCTACGCTTGGACAATCTTCTTGAATGCTTTTCTCGCCGGTTCCGCTACTATGAGTTAAGAATAAAAACAGAAATTAAGAGCCACAGCCACAACTGCATCTGGGCACAAGAACGTGGTGAGACTGAGAGCAGGCCGCTGTAAACTCTGCAGGCCTCTGTCAGGTCAGATGATTTTATAAACTCCCTTTAGTTCTAGCTTTTGGTCATGAAAGCTAGATTGCAAAAAAAAAAAGACATGTGCATAGACACTGGTAAAGACGTTGTTTTGTCCACAATGGAGATTTCCATTGCACTGCAGTTTTATATAAAGTATTTAAATGTTTGGTTTGATCAGAATTTAGTGAACCTTCCTGGTTCTAGAAGTAAGACTCATGTTTTGTTAAGATAAAGAAAAAGTAGATAATGCTAGAGCTTTTGAAGGGGAGGGTAAAAAGAGTATTCAGTCAAAAAGATGAACACAGACCAAAACTTTGGTGTTTCCCTATTGGAGATGCCTCCTCACCAGCCAAGATGTCACTTTTCAAACATATGCGGAACAATGTGTGGAACAGCAGCAAACATATTGGCTGTCAATATGCCTTACAAGCCTTGAAAAGTGACCTAACCTCATGCTAAGAACTCACCCTTGGTAAGACTCTCATGTCAAAATGTGTAGCGGTTAGTCAGTTCTAGTTAAATCAAATCTGTGACAAAGAGTAGCCTTTGTCACAGGTCTAATCCTGAAAGGTTCAATGGAAAGAAGATTGCTTTCTTGACCTAAAGAGAAGACTCCTAGCTTTTCATATATAGCTTCTCAATATGTATCTTCTGTTAAAATTGGCAAATTTATATCAATATCTGGAAAGGAATTTCCATAGCTAATGCCCCAATCTACAAAGCTCCATCATGATAGCGCAATCTCAATGGGGTCCACGGTGATCTAAACAACTGCTGCAGATATAGGGGGGTGGTGATGGTGCAGCGGATAAGACACATGCCTTTGGTGTGAGAGACCCGCGTTCGAATCCACTGTGAGACACCAATGTGTCCCTGAGCAAGACACTTAACCCCTAGTTGCTCCAGAGGCGTGCGACCCTCTAACATATACAGAAATTGTAAGTTGCTTTGGATAAAAGTGTCACCTGAATGAATGAATAAATGTATGTAATAGACAGTTTATCTGTGATGATCTGTCATTGAAAAGGTTAGGCCCCATGGCCCCCTGTTGTCTACAAAAGAAGCACAAAGACAGACAGCTGGTCCTGAATGTCCTTTAGAAGCATAACCCTACCAAAGGCTTTGAATGACATCACTAACTACTTCTGAGGGCTTCGAATGGCTCAGGCTCAATATCAAGTTTCCTAAGCAGAATGTACAAGTGCAGCAGCTGATATCTTTCTGAGATGGATTGCTCAATGACAATTAGACCAGTTTGTATCCATATATGTATTTATATTGGGGACAGTTTCAAGTTCTGGGTCTAAATGGATAGAAACCCCTGGTTGGGACAATATGCGGCATTCAAGCACAATTTGAGTAAGTACAATGACACTTGCTATACCAGATTCCTTACTAAGATAATGATCTTAGAGATGCGGTAGGTACAAATACAGTTTCTCTGCAGTAAAACACTACATGACAAACCATGACTGACTGATGATTCCCAAAGCTCGCCATGTATGAATTACATATTTTGGCTATAAGTGAACACTAAAAAAAAAAACTTAAAAAAAACACAGACCATATTTAAGAACTTATTATCGTTTAAAATCCCGGTACTTCCTGATGAATTAGGATTACACTAAAGCCATGAATCACAGAAAATATCCCAAACTCAGAAGGATTTGTGATTTCTATTCAGTGAGAGTCACGTGCCTCCCACTCAGTGGAGGAAAGAGGGAGCTTAGCAACAGTGGCTTAGGTTGGGCTGCTTAGAAACCAACAAGGGAAGGCATATCCCTACATTTGCTTTCCAGATGACGAGAGCACACAAAATATTTCTTAGTTAGTCTGGACACCACCACAATATAGTTTTGGCTTCACGTTTGATGTCCATCTAGATGACCAAACATGCTTTTTGTTCAAGATAAACCATTATCTGTAGCTCAGTCTTCCATGAAACTGAAATCTGACATGGCATTGAGTCAATTAAGAATACCTTCACTGCCATGTTTTTGGCCATGTTTTAATTTCCCTCCTACAATTATGTTCCCTTCGCTCTGTTTACTGTTCACCTCCGCTTCCTGTTTAATTGGAAACTGGTTTGGATTTGGATCATGCAAACAGAAAGGAAATATTTGCTAAATAAAATGTGCCTGTGCTGTGAGCTAGTCACATGCCAAAACTTGCAGGGTGGAGAAACATGGGAATCAGCATTTGTTCATCACTTGGCGTTGTGTATGAGTTTTCCACGCCAGATTGTAGAAGATGAATAAAGGAATGAGGAAAAGGTCAATATGAAGTATTCCTTCTCTTACTATTTCAACTGAGAGTTACTTCAACATCTTTCTTGGTAAGGCTTAAAAAATAATGTTATTATATTAGAGTATATTACATTTCAAATTGCAACCTTAATTCATAAAAAAACTTAAGCTATTTCAGGTTTTGTAGCTCAACACATTTCTAAAACACAATATTAAAAGTTGTTGATCAGCACAAGTGCAAATGTAGGTTTCTCAATATGTAGCACTATTGATTTGCTTACAGGATCAATGCGCAAAGCACATGTGCACACCACTGCAAAGCAGCCTATTCTGCAGTCAGGCGTGCTAGGATAATGTTTAGACCAGATGGGCTTTGGAGCACTCATAAGATGGTCGCCATGGCTACCATGCACTCTGAAAGAAATTAACTTTGCTCTGTGAGCAGTTCATCAAGTTAGTTAGATACAGTATATTGACTGATGCATAGACAAAGGGTTGGAGGGGAAAAGAGACAGGCAGCTTGGAAGGAAAAGGGCAGCATTGTGAGGGATTGGGGGCAGGTTAGAGGGTTCAGAAGCCCATTTTTTTTAAATTAGAGCCTCCATGTGATGCAGCTTGAAGGCACAGAAAAAGGTTTAGACTCTATGTGTAAACTTTGTACAGAGTGCTTCCTAGCTAGGCAGGTTTTCACTTCAGGTTGTGCTGATAAAATAGGAAAAATCCAAAACCAAATATGAGCTAATGTTCAACGGCTGTCTACTATCAGGGTTGACCTTTTCTGGGAAACAATGTACACTGACATAGGTGTAAATGGCTCTGAGCAAACGCACTGTTTCACTGTGTTATAATTAAAAGATAGTATAAATACATACAGTATATTAGTGTCTCAAACAGAATTAAGCAGATTTTTCAGAAAAACCCTAAAATGCTGAAGCGATCAGATTGGTTTAAGTAGAAAAGGTGCACCAGTAGCATATGCCAGCATGTTGTGTGTGTTTTCCCAGAATACCTGCTCAGCAAGTTGTACCAGAAATGTAAAGAGGTGGGGTTTATCCCCTACAACAAAAGCAGTTGAGTAATTCATACCAATGTCATCTACAAGAACTTATATTTTGTCATCTCCCACCATTGCCATTTATTTCATGCTGAAACCTCCTTCATATTCACTGACTCATCAGGTATTGCTCAGACATTCAACACTTTAAAGCACCAAAACACGCGATAACCTCAAACTCAATCATATCCATAACACATTAAATCAGTATCAGTCATTTGGAACTTCCTTTTCTAATTCACAAACCTAAAGACAAACATCCTGAATGATTAGTCCATTTCACAGAGGCCTTTGGATCCACAACATGGACTGAGTCAAAGAAAAACTGTCAACAATTTAGTGCAGCCTCACCCTTTCAAAAAGAAATACTCAACATAACCAGTTAAACAACTATATCCCTCAGAAGAGGACCTTGTGGCTCTTTACGACCAAATTTATTTCATGTGTCTTGCAAACTGCTGCACAGAGACAAAGCCCACTGAACTCTGTACAGCTATAAAACTATCTTGGATTAGTGTTGGCATTCCTCTTAATTATGGCTATGGGCACTTGGATATGGCTTATTATCATGGTGCCAGTTAATCTTTCCCGTCTTTTCCCCCTCTCAGTTTATCTTCTTACCTTGAGGGAGGTCTACAAGTAACCAAATAAGGAACGGCACTTATTATCATCTTGAGACACAATGCATTATCCCAGTTTTCATCTTTGTCTCCATTTGACAATTTCAACTTCACTTTCTAGCTAGATCATTCTAGGTTGTTTCAAGCTAGTCACAAAACTCAGTTTGTAGTTAAGAAGTTCTTGTTGAGTAACTAACAAATTCTGTAGATTAGGCCACCCTTAGCGAAAAGGAGATTTTAAAAATGGATTGTTATTCCCTTTAAGATAATGTGTATTGGCTCACATTACATAATAAAAGTGTACCCTAGAATTAAGGCATTAGATTTCCCCAACCTGTTGTATACTTGATAACTATACAAATTATGAAACATATAATAATTTAAAGCACAACTGATACTAATGACACAGTTGTACATTTCGATTTTCTTGGGTCCCATCTATTATGGGAAAAAACAAATGATTTCAATAAAATAATGCTGAGTAGTTCAACTTAACTTTCACAAATAATACTATAGTCAGTTAATAGATGTCAAAACACAATATAAGAAGGAAATGAGACAAAAGGCTGTGGAAGCACTAGGACTGCAGTGGGAATCTCTACAAGTCCACATCTGTCTTGCATTAGACGTAAAGAACAATGTAGATTGTGCAGACCCCTTCTTCTGATGGAGGGGGAGGAGGCTCTCTAGGGACGAAATTACAAACAGAAGTGTATGTCCTCTGTGTTTCTGCCCTAATTTTGTCTTCAGATTAAAGAAAATCAAGATACTGAAAAGCATTTACATGTATTTGCATGTATACATCACTAAAAATCACCCAACACAGAGGAAAATATATGAAAATTAGATAAAGTGTAAACATAACTGATACATTGCATCCCATTTAAATGTAAGATTTTCATATGATCTTTAATTGAAAGAGTGAGTAATATGTTCATCAGCATTCAGTCTCTTTTTACTCTTAAGTTACGTGATGCAGCCATCATTACGTCACATTGTAGTGATTAGGCCACGGTGAACATCAACAGAAACGGCACGGTTCTTCCTGACAAAAAATAGACCTGAGGTTGTACAGAGCGAAGTCAGATTCCCTCCTTATGCAACAACCTCTGTGGTTATTAACAGAACCAACCATAGTGTCACCACTAACTCAGAATCTCTAGCTTCTGCGTTCCCGGTAATAACGTTCACATGTAGCTGCATCCCTTCGGAGACCAGTACAAAAATCGCAACATCTTAATCCAAAACAGAAGCCATATATGCCCCAAACATGAGACAGATGGTTTAACAAAAGCAAAAGATTTCCATCAATATAATTTGGTGCACAACCATGATCTAAAACAGTGCTACACCTTAACATTTCATATTAACTTGCAGTGTTAAAGAAACAGCTTGACATTCTGGAAAATGCCTATTCGCTTAGTTGCACAGAGTTAGATGAGAAGATCACCACTCTCTGTAAATATGAAACTTCAGTCAGCAGCCAGCTAGCTTAGCTTAGCACAAAGACTGGAAACAGGTGGAAACTGATAGCCTGGCACTGTTCAAAAGCGCCAAAATGGCTTACCACCTCTAAAGCTCACTAATTAATACAAAATCTCTTATTTATTTAAGCCTTACAAAAACCAAAGTGTAAAAAATGACAAGTTGTGGGTTTACAGGGGCATATGTGTCGAAATATTTCTTGGCTGGGAACAGTGACTTCCTGGAGTTGCTTTATATTTATAGTACAGGCATGAGAGTGGTATTAATCTCATGTAACACTTAGCATGTAAGCAAACAAGCATATTTCCCTAAAGGTCGAGCTATTCCTTTAAGGGAAAAGATAAGGATTTGCTGATCTGATCTGACAAATTAAAAAATGGCAAAATGCCACAGAGCTCTGACCTGTGTGTGTGGTCTACGTTTATCGCAGTCTCTGTCCAGGATATCACTTTCATGTTTAATATGTTTTGATATCTCCTCTGTCTCTGCGCACTGCTTTGAGAGTGGAGATCCCACAGGTTGCTAAGGTTGCTCATGAGACAAAATAGCTGCAAGATCCAAGCACGCTGAAGAAAATGTTACAGTGATCTGGGTAGCATGCAAATGGAGGATTATAAAAATGACTGCAGACACATGGGTCTTTTGTTTCTTAGCCAGAGTGGAGAATGTCATATGTTTAAACTGACTGAAGGAAAGCAAGAGAGAAGGCACGAGCAACCATGTGAGGTGCATTGTACGCACTGCATGAGCGTGTCATATGACATAAATCACAAGTGTGAGGTGCCTGACTGAGAGAGACTCAGTGAGATGCAGAACATGAATCAACATCTGTCCTATCGTGCCTGACGAGCATTTGACCGTCAGCAACAACACATGCAACTAGCACTTTGTTTCACATTGTGCTTCATGACTGTGTGATCTGGCCTTTCACACTTTCCAGTTCACCCCTTTAACTTTTCCCTAGAACTCTCTCCAGTGCAATCAACTCCCCCAGTTCATGTGCTAGCCATATGCTATGAACTTTCATAATGCAAAACAAATAATCAAACACTACCTAAAATGCAACTGTGTGTGCATAAAGAGGCCTCTTGTCATTGATATTAATAGAGTTGTTTCAGGCTGTTTATTGATATGCCATCAAAAACTGAACCCATAACACTTAAGTAGCATGTATGATTATGTGCAAAGACTACATTGACATGGTAACAATTCAGTCTTAGCTTTAATAATGACCTTTAGAAGATTCTGAACTGGTTTTGAGGTTACGTATTTGTTGTTTACATAGCAATCAGGAACACAGATTGAAAATGTCGTTGGAGGTCATGAGGTTTGCAGAGCAGTGAGTCTGGCTCTATATTTACGGGAGGGATTTAAAACACTGTAGAATGCAAGTCATCTGACCTAATTACACTAGTACGGGTTACTAAGGATGAGGTTTCAATCGCAGCTCTGCTGCTGTCTGAAATGTCGAACTCCAGTCTGTCACTATATACGTTTACACTTTGACATGGAATATTTATTAACGTAATGTATAAACAAGGACTTGGTTTTTATCTCCATTTCCTTTTCCATATAATGTTTTTATTTTGTCTCTTCTAAAATTTCAAGTAAGGTACCATTCCATGGTGGCTCCAATGAAGCTCAACTTTGCTACTTTAGTGATGAAAAATAACACAAAATGAATGTCTACATATGACAAATATACACTGGGATTAATTTAAAGTTTCATATACTTATTTTGTGTATTTAACACCATGTTTAAAGTAGTTAGAATTACGTACTTCTGTATAAGTTGTGATATGAAATAACAAAAAAGAAATAAAGCCCAATAAATCTCAAAAACATACCACAACATACATAAGAAATATTATATATATATACACTGCTCAAAAAAATAAAGGGAACACTAAAATAACACATCCTAGATCTGAATGAATGAAATAATCTCATTAAATACTCCTTTCTTTACATAGTTGAATGTGCTGACAACAAAATCACACAAAAATTATCAATGGAAATCAAATTTATCAACCCATGGAGGTCTGGATTTGGAGTCACACTCAAAATCAAAGTGGAAAACCACACTACAGGCCGATCATACTTTGATGTAATGTCCTTAAAACAAGTCAAAATGAGGCTCAGTAGTGTGTGTGGCCTCCACGTGCCTGTATGACCTTCCTACAATGCCTGGGCATGCTCCTGATGAGGTGGCGGATGGTCTCCTGAGGGATCTCCTCCCAGACCTGGACTAAAGCATCCGCCAACTCCTGGACAGTCTGTGGTGCAACGTGGCATTGGTGGATGGAGCGAGACATGATGTCCCAGATGTGCTCAATTGGATTCAGGTCTGGGGAACGGGCGGGCCAGTCCATAGCATCAATGCCTTCCTCTTCCTCAGGAACTGCTGACACACTCCAGCCACATGAGGTCTAGCATTGTCTTGCATTAGGAGGAACCCAGGGCCAACCGCACCAGCATATGGTCTCACAACGGGTCTGAGGATCTCATCTCGGTACCTAATGGCAGTCAGGCTACCTCTGGCGAGAACATGGAGGGCTGTGCAGCCCCACAAAAAGAAATGCCACCCCACACCATTACTGACCCACCGCCAAACCGGTCATGCTGGAGGATGTTGCAGGCAGCAGAACGTTCTCCATGGCGTCTCCAGACTCTGTCATGACTGTCACATGTGCTCAGTGTGAACCTGCTTTCATCTGTGAAGAGCACAGGACGCCAGTGGAGAATTTGCCAATCTTGTATCCTGCACTGTATTGGGCTGTAAGGACAACCCCCACCTGTAGACGTCGGGCACTCATACCACCCTCATGGAGTATATTTCTGACCGTTTGAGCCAACACATGCACATTTGTGGCCTGCTGGAGGTCATTTTGCAGGGCTCTGGCAGTGCTCCTCCTGCTCCTCCTTGCACAAAGGCGGAGGTAGCGGTGCTGCTGCTGGGTTGTTGCCCTCCTACCGCCTCCTCCACGTCTCCTGATGTACTGGCCTGTCCC